>NC_084663.1:141079709-141382739 GCF_028389875.1 Rhea pennata | reverse complement strand
CCTATGTACTTACATATTCAACCTTTTTTTTTTTCAGATGAACATATACACATTAAAATAGGAAGAAAGCTTAAAAATGTAAAGTGTGTCTCACCGACAAATAATGTAAGAACTGTTAGATGTTAAAAGAATGACTTTCAAATGCGACAAGTAATTTTGGGTGCTTCTTTCTTCAGTTTATTTCTAGAGCGTTTGACATTTAGAAAGGGCTCAGAGCCTTCCAGTGGATAGAAAAGCCTCCTCCAGGTTCCATTTCATTGTGGGCACCTGGAGACCTAGGTATATTTGCCTGTTCTTTCCTCAAATGTTCACGTTCTTGTTCTCTGTGAATAAAACAAAAGATACACATTCTGTAATCCACCCATTAGAGACACTAGCAGATTATTAATTGTTTTAAAATAAATTTGGGGTAAAGAAAAACTAATCTATTTATAGAAAATGGACAGAAGTGGAAAAGTTAAGTAAGAAAAAGAAAATGTGAAGATTTTTTTGGAAACCTCTTTATCATTCAATGTCCATCAGAACTCCAACCTTTCTTTGCTTTTTGGGTCAAAAAATAAGGCTAAAGAAAGGAAATGCAGAATGGATTACAAGTGATATCCATTAGAAAGATATATTTTGTTTGTATTTTGTAGTCTGATGTTCATATTTCTCTCTTTTTAGATTCGCAGGATCATCTGCCAGATTTCAAGAAAAAGGGGTTCTGTAGTTCCTTTAGAACTAACAGACATCTGCAGAAAAGTAATTACATGCATACCTCATTAGGCATCAGATACTTTATTTCTGAGTTGCTTCCAGTCTGAATATCAATAGATTTATTTCAAGTGCTACCTGTGAAATGTTTCTTTTTTATTAAAAAAAAAGGGGGGGGGGGGGAAAGGATACCTGACTAGATTTGTTCTTGATATGGTTTGATCAGAGTTCTGCAAAGGTGACAAAGTAGCTAATGGGCAAATCAAGGAAGCAGAAAGTTTACTGTTCAAAGTTAAGCAATTGGATGAAGTTGTGCTGTTTGGGGTGTGTGTGTCTGGAGTGTTTAGCCATAATGTGCTGCAAGTTGTTCCATGCAACCTGGGGTCAGGGTTAGTAAACAAGCTCTGCACATTTAATACATGTAATTGTTTTGTTTGTTTGTTTTCTACCCAGCTGGACTAATCCATTGGGCCAAGGGTTCTTCTACTTGCAAACAGAATTTCATTTTACATGGTCGGATGTTAACATATGTTCTATATCCCTGTTCAGATTAAATAATTATGGAGCAGTCTGTTAAGTACGCTATAATTTTCATTCTAGTTAAATGAATTTATTGTGTACACAAAGTGAGGTGGCCTTTGTGAGTGGCAACGCAATGAATAATCTCGTACTTGTGTTCTTCTCCAGCTAAAATGAACATAGTCAGCACTTTATATTATCTGAGGAGATTATAGTGAACTTTCTGAAACAAGTAGCTCAAAAAGTTGCTCAATTTAATCCTTGTTAAACACAGGTAAGATTTTAATTGATGATGCTTCATACGTCTTAAGAATTATATATCATTTTAGTAAATATACAATAATTAATAGTAACCCCCAACAATATATCACTATTATTTCTAGTTAGAACCCAAAATATAAGGATTTAGGTTACTCTCATTGCAATGTCTAAACCTATGATAAATACATCCTAGAGTAGAAAATAGAGAGTTTGCTTTAAAGTCTCAATCTTTATTCATGTGATTTAAAAAATTAAAATATTGCAAATGAATATATTTTTGAATATAATATTAGAGATCAGTGTGATGAGATTGTTTAATAGTCTGACAAATCAGGACAATTTTGAACTTTAAAACCTAACTTTACTAAATAAATTAAGCGTTACTAAATTCATTCATTAGCAAAACATTTATTGCAGTGACTTCTTGATTGAGAGGTTAGAATCACAATAATTATGGCAAAATCCTCCAGATATTTTAAAACACTAGTAACTGCTAAATATTATCCGTGAATGTCACCCTTGAAAATGTCTACAAATACCTGCTAGAATTATGGATCTGTGGAGAAAATTGCCAAGATTTTTACATATTTGGATCTCAAATTTAAATACTATAGAATTATGCAACTGAGAAATATATTACAAAAGAATTCTTCCAGTCTGGGGCCTGGAAACATTTAATATCAGAATCTGAGAAGGCAAAATAGTAGAGGATCATAATTCAGAATTAAGGAGGATTTTAAAGACACCTAGGCCTAACTTTTAGCCCTTTAGCCTGGCATTACATTTTCATAAGGAACAAACATAACTAGTATAGGAGTTAATAAAAACACTGTTCTGACAAAAGCTTTGAATCAGCCGTGAAGTAGACTGGATGAAATATGGAAGAATGAGTGTAATTGAACAGCAAGTCTTGGTTTTATTCTCTGGACACTTCCAATGATTAAAGAAAATACAGATTTTTTGATTCTGTATGTCTGTTGCAGGTTACAGAAGTAATACTGACATGCTTAATTGCATATTAATCTGCCAGGGATGCTTCCAAACGGTAATTTGAACATCAGTAAACTGGAAATGTTTGGTCGGTTATTAAGCTTGTGTGCACCTGTTTCCTGCCAATTTTCAGATATGACAAGCACAGTGCAGGCTAATAGTGGCTTAAGAGGAAAGTCAAAGCTCCTTTATGGAAGCTTTTATGGAAAAATGAAGTTTCAGATATTGGTCTCTGCTTAGCAATTGCTGGCATGTGAAGATGCCATTTACAATAGGGCATGTCAGATATTCCAAATCTGGTGAAAAACTGTTTTTCTTGCTCAGCCTGGCTTAACAAAAATGGCACAAATCAAGAGTTAAAACATTAAAACAATGCTTCTTACCCAGAAGACTTGTAGTTTTACCCAGAAATCTCATGGCAAGCAGGGCAAAAAGGAGCAAATGTTGCAGAGCAACTTGAATTAAGGCAGTAAAAGCATGGCTGATTGGAATGAAGACTGAATGTCATTCTTTTCCCAGATGTACTGTGTTACACCATTTTCTCACCTTGGGCCACTTGGCTTGTAGTTGCCTTCTCTGACTGATGAAAAATCAGTGTAGCTCCACTGACTGCTATAATAGCTCTCTAGCATCTAGCTAACAAACTTTTGAAGTCCTGCTTGGTACAACTGCCTAAAAGTAAGTCTGCTAAATGATACTAGTCATTCCTGCTGTGACAGCCTGACCTAAAACCTGTAGAGTTATTTCTCTTATTTCCTTTGGTTTTCTGTTAGAACATATTATAAAATGGCAAGTTTATTTTTTTCATTGACACAGAATTTTTACTGAACAAGATCATAAAATTTGAGTTCTGATTTAAAAATCCACATTGCAGTGGGGGTTGCTACTTTTTACTACCCATGGAACACTTGCTGGAACACTAAGCAAGTAAACTTAGTCACTTTTTTATTTATCTCTTTATTTATCAATTTAACTACTTATATATTAGTAGAAAGAACAGATCATTTAGGTTGGTTGTCCCTAGTGACATTCTTTTTTCTCTGCAGTACATATCTATATAAGCCTGCTTTCTATTGATCTTCAAGGCTGAGGCTATGTACATAAAAACATGTATGGTAATTTCTCTCATCCATTTCAGTGGAAGAAAGACTTGTAAACAGGTGTAGGAATCATACTCTTAACGTGAAATTCATCCCACATAACAAGAAATTTTCAAAAGACTGTAGGCTTCTACAGCTAATTAACCATTTAGGCTTATTCAGGAGTAAAGTAGTGATGAATTATCTGACCAATGTTAAGTAGTTGCCTCTGTTAAATGCCAAGATACTTTATGCACCAACTTCTATCCATTGATGATGGAGGGTAGATAGCTCCATGATAAGCACATTCACTGGGGAAAAAAAAAAGTAAAAAAAAGAAGATTAATTTTATTCTTAATTTATTTTGCCAGCCAATTAATATCAAAAAGATTTCTGAACATTCCTACGTGGTTTTCCCCAAGTTGAGAAGTATTTAGTTTTATGTTTTTCTTCTGAGCATTTCAGAAGAGAAAACAGAAAAGAAATATGTTGGTTAAAAATTTAATATGTATGAAAGGGAAAGGAAATAGAAAATAATTGTACAACTGGGAGGAAAAAAGGGTAGTAACAAGTTCATAACAGCAAAATAAAAACAGTAAGAGCATAGCAAGATAATAAAAATGGTCAGTGGCATAATGAATGTCTCTCTTATTTGGTAAGTAGGTTCATCTCTGCTAAAGTGCTAATATTTCTTCTAGAATTCAAATCAAATACAAATACCATTCTAGAAATGACAGTTTGTGAACCGCGATCTACAATAACTGTTTCCAGAAGCTGTGCCAGCACTCTGCATTTGCTAAAGCTTGGGTACATCCCAAAAGAGAAAGCAGTAAGATTCCTTGGTAGTTCCTTTACTGGTGACCTAGTTCATGCTGGAAAAGTAATAAATTTAAAAAAGGAATAATAATGGGAAAAACAAAAGGAAATAAAAGGTGACAAAAACAACTGAAGACTAAATGCAAAAATAATCCCCATGAATTATAGTTGTCCCTTAAAATGATACTTTGTGTTATTTTGCAAGACATGCTGTGTGCATATGTTTATGTCAACCTAATGAAAATTATATTTTAAATAAAAGTGTTCTGGAAGGCATCATGTTACTTTCACAATGACACACTCAAGATTGCTCCTATGTAGAAAAAATAAAAGGGTTATTTTGCTATTTATATAAACCTTTTTAAAGCAAGTAATTAATTCTATATTATCTATTCCAATAGTGGATCTATTGCAATATAAACACAAGAACTTGCTGAGCAGTGCTGAAGGTACTATGTCATGTGTTGAACTGATGTTGAAGTTTTAAATACTAAAATGTAGAAGTTTTTAAATGAACTATTTAAATAAAGGAGTGATAACTTAGAACTTACAGGAAGTTATCCATCATGAGCAGAAATTAAAACTATTAATTAAAAAAAAAATACAACAGCTGTGCCTTCTTGCAAGCTGGGCTGCATGGTATAGCTCTACACACACCACATGTTGCAAAGCATTTCCTCACACTATCTTAAGTTGCAAGGCACATTGAAAAAATAAATAAATATAATAACATTGAGATAGAAATGCAAATCCACTCTTTATTTTCCTGCTCTCAACCTACAGTTTGAAACCGACTCAGATACTGAGAACAGGCATTTTCTACTTGTGATGAAGAACCTCTGTCTTAGCACATGGCAGCTGTGTAAAGTCTGTTACATCATCAGCTCTTTATGCAAACCCTTGAATAAAAGCAAAAATAAAAGTGGAATATCTCCAGGTTTTATCAATTCTATAATCATGCTTGTTTTAGTATTTACTTATCACTTACTCAGATACAGCATTATGACTTTTAAAATCTCTTTTAAAAAAGATAGCTTTAGGCAGCTCACTTTCATTAGCATTTTTAATTTTCAGTTGAGGTGAACTCACACAGACCATGCGATGCACCTTGGGAAAGTGAACATGAAGATTTATTTTCCTCCGCTTTTTATATTGACTACAGGCCATATCTATACTTATCACAGGCACATTTCACATTCACATCTCACAGTAGCTTCCTTCTGAAATGCACCAAGCCATTTATCTTCATTCTGTGGCTGAAATCTAATGCGAGTCTCTTGTCTGTGTTCTTTAATGCAGCTGGACCAAGCTGGCTGCAAGCTAAATAGTACATCAAATCAGGAAACCTTGGCATTTCGTTAACATATGCCTGTATTGCATTCAAAAGATGGGAAAGAAGGGCAGTGAGGGAAAGAGAGAGAAAGTGAGAAAAAAATTACTGTTTCATGCTTTTTATTATTATTATGTTGAAAAAGAAAGTCACTGTTTTCCAAATTTCAGTTTGAATGCTTTAACTGTTTAATTTCCCATCAGCCTTAGAGCCCCTTAAGTCTGAAAATAAGCCTTTTTTTTTTTTTTTTTTTCAGTGATTTAATTTGGAACCTGCCTTTAGTCTGCTTACATAAATTCTCTGTAGCATGTTTTAATTTAGTCAAGTTTCACATATTTTACACCTCTGTAACCAATAGCAGAATTTGCATCTTCATATTTCCTTTTTATTTGCTTTTCGTACTTCCACTTATTTCAAAGAATTAGCATATTCTACATCTCATGGAGGTAATTTTCACATTTGAATAAGGAAAATAGAATCAGATGTTTTTCTTTTTAATTCCTTTCAGATATTTTCTTTGCTAAATGTTACAGCTGAAATATTTTCTCTTGATATTATAGAAAAGAATTTCTGTATCTTCCTTACATTTCCTAGAAGATAAACCAGTCTATTGCTTCTGTTCTGCTCTGTCTCACATTATCTACACTAAATATGTCCTCAAAACTGAATAGCTAATTCCCATTGTGGATCTAGATCCATGTTTTCACTGTAATTATACAATATCATAACATATTTAATAACTGAACAAAGATACCCCAAATCGTTAAAAATATTATTGCATGGGATTGACTGTCCAGTGGAAATAACATGACATAAAAATTAGTAATATTTTTTTGTTTATTATTTTGACAGTGTACCAACAGATTCAAGCTTTTCTTCATCATGACACATATCACACATTTTATGTTCTGCAATTGCTAGTTTACTTTCTATGATATTCTACCAACATTTAATATTGGTTCCTTCAGTATTCTGTTAAAAAAAAAGCAAAAAAAAAAAAAAAAAAAAAAAAAAAGACACGGAATCACAGAACCACATAATAGTTGAAGTTGGAAGGACCTCTGGAGATCATCTAGTCCAACTCCTGCTCAAGCAAGGTCACCTACAGTAAATTGCCCAGGACCATGTCCAGACAACTTTTAAATATCTCCAGAGAAGGAGACTCCACAACCTCTCTGGGCAACTTGTTCCAGTGCTCTGTTGATATCACAGTAAAGAATTTTTTGTCTCACGTTCAGATGGAACTTTCTGTGTTTCAGTTTGTGCCTGTTGCCTCTCATCTTGTCACTGGACACCACTTAGAAGAGCCTTGCCCCATCCTCTTTACACTCCCCCCCCCCCCCCGATGTTTCTATGCATTGATAAGATCTCTACTAATCCTCCATTCTCCAGGCCCAGGTGTCTCAGCCTTTCCTGATGGGCAGATAGCCTTTCCATAGGGCAGATGCTCCAGTCCCTTCATCATCTTAGTAGCCCTGTGCTGGACTCTCTCCAGTAACTTCATGTCTCTCTTGTAGTGGGGAGCCAGAACTGGACACAGTACTCCATATGCTGCATCACTAGGGCTGAGTAGAGGGGCATGATCACCTCCTTCGACCTGCTGGCAACACTCTTCCTAATGCACCCCAGGAGACCATTGGCCTTCTTGGCCACAAGGGCACATTGCTGGCTCATGGTCAACATCTTGTCCATGAGGACTTCCACGTTCTTCTCTGCAGAGCTGCTTTCCAGGTCCATGCAGTGGTCATGAGAACAACTGTTCCCTAGGAAAAGGATGAGATGAGGCAAACAGCTATTGGCAGGGGCCCCTTTTGGCAACAGCCAAGGCATAAGGCACTTGCCCACTGCTCTTGCTATGGGGCTGACTCACCTTCAAGCACATTGGTGTTCTCCTTCTCACTTGGCAAAGTCAAGTGCTGGATATAGTAATGAGGATAAAGGATATCTTTGCAATGAGGCCGTTCTGCTTCAGCTCTCACAGGGGAGGAAACACAGTCCCTGTGAGCCTTGCTAGATCCCTCCACTTGTTTCTTTGAGGTCAGTGGTATCCTCCATCTCTGGAGGCTTCTGAAGATATCCCAACACTTGGACACACCTGTGCATGTGCCCATATCTGTACACAGTCAAGTGTGTGCATGTACAGGCATGCAAATATGCATGTACCTAACAGCAATTATATATGTGCATATCTACAGATGGAAGCATGCATTTGTACACACTGAGCACACCTACATGAAAATAGGCATAAGCACACATAAAAGCAGCAGGTCAGTCTGTAACCTGTACTGATGAATAGGGTTATTCCTCCTCAGGTGCAAGACCCTGTACTTGCCCTTGTTGAACCTCATGAGGTTCCCCTCTGCCCACTTCTCCAGCCTGTCCAGGTCCCTCTGAATGGCAGCACAGCCCTCCTGTGTGTCAGACACTCCTTCCAGTTTTGTAACATCATCAGACTCTGCTCCTTCATTAACGTCATGATATCCTAATCCACATTTATTTTTATATTTTCATTTCACCTTTCATATAAATACTGACTACTACTCTTCTTTTAGAATAACTATAGTATTCCAACAAATATATTTTTTCAGAGTAGGCCTAATCTCCTAAAGTTGAAAAGCATAGTAAATTATGTATAACAAAAAAGATATTTTATGTAAAGTAAATGAGATATCTAACAAATGAATATTCATGAAAATTGCATGATTGATGCCTATAAAATGTAGGAAAAGCATATAGCTTTTTATCTTCTGCTAGCAATTAATATTATTTAAATAACTGAATAATCAAAGAAATTTCAGTACCTTCCTGTTATGCATAAATATATTAAACCACGTTCAGTGACGGGATGGGGGTCTCACTTAGGCAGAAGAGCTTCCCTCTTTAAAGAGCCTTTAAAGATGCTTGTCTCACCCCATCCCCACAGACAGGGAACCTAGCTGCTTACTCTACTGGGACTGCTTCCCAAGCTTGGACAACTGCAGGGACATGGAATTATAGTATCACAGAATTGGTAAGGTTGGAAGGGACCTCTGGAGATCATCTAGTCCAACCCTCGAATGAGTGTCCCATACAGGAACCGAACTCACAATCTTAGCATTATGAGCACTAGGCTCTGACCAACTGAGCTAAACCTAACCCCTATGCTTAAATTAGGCAGAAAAAATCCTATTCTAGTATGTTGAGGAGCATGTAGTCTCGCTAGGAAATGGTGGAAAGGCTATGCCAGGCAGTGAGAGTACCCTCCCCTCCCCGCTCCTCCTGGGGCAGATACCCATCCCACACTCATGGTGGGCCCAGAGTGATGAGTTTGATTTATTGCCCAGCTCCAGCTGTGGTGACCCTGGCAGGGCCCCCCAACAGCTGCCCCCAGGCAGCCCAGACAGGTACAGATCCAAGAAAATAGACTTAAGTAAAGGTGCTTGGGATTCAGAAACTATATTTAGTGACTGCTGTTAGGTTATGTGATTGAAGGTTATTCATCATAAGAGCAAAGGTCTGGTGAGGGTCAGAGGACCAGAGACAGATGGAGGAAGCCTTATAACCTGAACAGTTCAAAGTACCCTGACTTGGCTGCTCCTAAGGCTATCAGAGCCAGATGACTAGCCCCATGTCCCAGTGTGAAAGTCACAAAGAACTCACTCCCAAAGTGCTTAAGTTTAGTGCCTAACAGGGTATAGGTTTTGTTATGGGATACATGGGAAAAAGTATCTGAGGATTTTGCAAAACTTATAAAGGGATGTTTTTAAGGGTATTGTGGTGCAGTGGACCCTCCAGTCTACACCAGCTACGAGAGAGTAGAGGTCTGAGAGTCAACTACAGATCATACATCTGGAGCAGATCCTGAAGAAATCTCTTTGTGCTAGTATGTGTCCAACAAGAACAGGTCTGAGTACCAGCACCCGGGCTGAGGCTGCAGCAGCAGGTTTTTACGTGTCCAGGTGCCAGCAACTGAGTGGACTGGGAAGGCAGCAGGTGGACTCAGTTTCAGTAACTGAGGAGACCTGTGAATCCAAGGCCAGATACTGGATAGACTGGGTGTACAAGGGAGGCTACTGGATGGAGTTTACAGTGCATAAAAATATGGGCATGTTCTACTAATGGACTTCAATCCTGACTAGCTAGGAAGGGAAGAACCGTGTCAGGCTGGAAAGAGAGGAACTGGGTCAGCCAGGTCAGGCTGTGACATTCATGTTTGGGTGAGTGCTGTTGTTTTTTCGGTCTGTGCCAGGTGGTGGTGGTGGTGATGTGTGTGGGTTTGCAGGTGGGTGGGTGGGTGATTCAGTCAGAATAAA
This sequence comes from Rhea pennata, assembly GCF_028389875.1. Lineage (NCBI taxonomy): Eukaryota > Metazoa > Chordata > Aves > Rheiformes > Rheidae > Rhea > Rhea pennata. The sequence goes on along the minus strand of NC_084663.1, from coordinate 141,372,759 downwards.
CTACTGAGCAAAAAGAATGCTGTCTTTAAAACAATGAATTAAAATTTGCAGGTCTAGCTTTAACATGCAACCCTGAACAATGATTTCCAGAACTTTCCAGAACTCATTTTTGTATATGAGGTAAATCAGCTGTCCATATCTGCATATTAATTATGAATTTATCTAATGAGCATACCAATGACTTAATGTAACTCAAGTAAGAACATTTCCTATACTAAAATAAATGTCTAAGTGGCAATTTTTGAGACCTATTATGCTCCTTAACATAACTTTAATTTAAATGACAGTCTTCAATAATGTCCTGTCAAGGTCTCTAGATAGGAAATATAGTAACTATTACACATGCACAGCACCACAGTGAATTCATCAATGACTTATCTCATCGCATACCAATCACATGAACACTAATATATACAAGTAGCATTTCAGGTGACTGACTGAATTACTGAGTTAATGAAAACATTCTCATTCTGCAGCTGAGCTATGTACACATTATGGTTATTTTTCCTTTCTAATTATCACTTTGGAGCTATGTGTCTTCTATAACTCCGATATGATAGTTTGCAAAATATAATCACCTTTCCTCTTCATAAGCAAATGAAATAAAAAGAGTTACTCAGCAAGAAAGGAAAAAAAAAGGAAAGAAGAAAAAACAGAGTGGTGAAGTTTATCTAAATATTACTTTCAACCCTTTGGTTTACTGACTGATGAAAAATATATTCTCGGATTCACACAAAGGAAAAAGAAATCTTTAAACAGCTATGTTATAAACTGCCTTTTAATTCCAGAAAATAAAAGCCAATAAAACAAAAATGCTCAGCAGCATGTTAGAAATCTATTTTCACCAATCCTAAGACATTTATCTTCACAAGAATTATAGTTAAGCCTTCTCCCCTTTCACTTATAATTACAAACATTAGCAGAGAGTTCACACAAATTTATGCTCACAGTAATATACAGAATACAGTAAAGACATTATATATGATATTTTCATGCTCATATGAATGTCATTCATATTTATCTGTTTTCAGAAAATAAAGTCCACTTTAACACATAGTACATACTTTTTATCTATAGCCTTTTAAGACACATTTTCAGGACAAATTTAGAGCTAGGGATGAAAGTAGGTCTTATCGTAGATAAAAGTGGATATTTTTCCAAAAATCTTGATTTGGTGAACGCTCTCAAGAGCAAACGTGCTTACTCATCATGTTTGTTTTTGAGTTAGTTGTCCTATGTTCTGCAATTATCTTATCTGAGAGGGAATATCTAATACATTTTCACTTTGTAGGAACTCTCCTTTTCTTCTCAAAAAAACAAAACTATAACTGTCAGAGCATCTGTTCAGATTTTAAATAATATCTTCATGCACTCTAGATTTTATAGTTCAGTTCTTTATGGGATTAAAGGTCTGCTGACACAACTCAAAGTTGGTCAGTACCGTTTCTTACTGTAGCTCTATCATGACTCATAAGTGAGTCATCCTAACTGGAATTTGAGTGCCAAAGTCATCCAAGACATCTGTGTATTTCTAAATTCATTAAGTAGTCTTCTATGTATCTTAAATAAGTGTGGATAACTCTCTTTACGTGAGTCTACGCACTTGATTTCTGTGGGATTATTTATGCTGAATAGGTGAGTGAAAAGAGATGTTACTATGGTACTAAATGAAGTTGGTGATTTATAGACTGTATTTTACTTTGTTTTCTTGTAACAAAATAGCCATCTGTGTCACATTAGATGACATGATATGATATGTCCATGTCATATTACTAATCTATCATACTAGATCTGATAATACAGCAATATTATTCTTATGATTACTGCAATTATTAAGTAATGCATGGGAAAAGTATCTGAAATAATTGTTTTTAAAGCTATATTGACAAAACAGCTGAAAAATAAGAAAGATTCTAAACGTAAAAAAATCACCTATGCTTTATACTGATACAGGGAAGTGTTCTTACCCTGGTATCCCAAATGGTAGAATAATAATGTTACTTTCCATAGCCACAGAGTCCAAGTGTACATGAGTGAGAAGCCTAAACATTTAAAAAATATTGATTAAATGAAGAGTATAGATCCAGAGACTGAAGAAGTATAAAGATAACATACAGATGATGGTCTCATAAATGAGAGCAGAGCAGGACAAAATATCAAATCTTCCCCATGTCTTTTTTTAACACTTTCAGCATTCTAGTGTAGCACAGCATCATGCTATTGAATTCGCATTATCCAAAGAAGTTAGAAGAATGTGGAACACAGACTTGGAAATGTAACAAAAAAAAAGAAGTTGAACAGTATAAAAACTATGGGAATTGTATATATAGAAGCTCTTTTCAAGTAATATTGTCATAAATTCTTATGTAGACTGTTCCTCAACACCTTACACTCTGCTGCAAAGATGTAGGACTTACATTCTACTTTCATGTATTATCCCAATTAATAGGATGAAGACTGTAAGTATTCTCCCTAGGAAATCTAAGTATGATATTTTATTTTTGTAATAGTGCTTATGCATTGATAATTCATCAGACACTGAATGAATTGATAGATGTGGTGCACAATTTTGTTGTTTTTTTCCTACATGCTTATTAGGATGAAGAATCCCTCCCTAAAACGTGTTTTTGAAAAGGTTTGCAAGTAGTCGCTTTCAGGACTGGTGCACACCTGATGGTCCTGAATGGCTGTTTTTACAACTGCTTTTTCATGATTAAGCTGTGATATCTATAATATGATTCAGCTGTAAGAATGTAATCAATCTTTGTAAATATTTAAGTCATATAGTAATCTGTTATTTCAACTAGAATCTTTCATTAAGTCAATTGTTCTGTGACAGTAGCAATTTGTAATGCTCAGCATTATCTCTCAAAGTAATAAATGCCTGTATTTCTCTTGGTATTATAAAGGGACATATAACCCCTACTTTTATATCTTTTCAAATAAATTTTGGCTGAATCATTTTCAATTCAATCAGTGATGTTTCTAGCTAGTAATATATAACATGAAGAAAATCAGTAACTATGTCTATATGATGATGATATTGTATCCTGACAATTTTTTGTTAATCTAAAAAAACCTATAGAAATAAAATTTACTGTGGTCATCTATTAGGCTTTGCTGTTTTATGGATATTAGAGTCCATGTTTCTGAAATGTGGTAATAAGTTTTACACCACATAATTTTCCCAAGACTCATTTAACCCTGAAGATTATAGCATTCAAATCTGCAAACTCTATTTGCATTAGAAAATCTTATGGAGACTGAGAAATAGCTCTGTGCATGCCCATTCTGATTTGATACAAAAACCTTGGTAAAGACTGGAAGCCCTGGGCTGAATGATTTCCATGAATTTGGATAGGTCCTCTGTTCTTTGCACATACAAATATTGATACGGATGCATTTGACACAAATTCTATGCATTTACAAAACTGGAAAAATGACAATGCAGTATGTTACAAAACTTTTTCCCATAATTAGGAAAATATAAAAGTAGTGTGTCATAATGTTGTTTCTAGGACAGAATATGCTATATCTAATTCTTTGCCATTTGCATACTCTAAAAGAGATATTTACAATAAGCAACATAGGTGGTATTTCAACAATTTATAGATTTGACTCAGGTAATTACCCGAAAGTCTGAAATGAACCTATTTTTTATGAAATTCTGGTAGATACTTGGCTATAAGTCACAGATGTTTTCTTTCCCTGGCATGCTGCCTGTCAATGGGAATCAGAATGCAATAAGATGAAAGTAAGTATTTATTTTGTTTAGTGTTTTGTTTTAGTACCACATTAACTGGTCCACATTGAACAACAAAATATAGACCAAGGCAAAACAATATTCCAAACAATGGCAAGGTTTCCTGAAATATGAAGTTGCTGTTTGAAAATTAACATTACACTTCTCTTTTCATGCTATAGACTGCCAATGCCTGGCTTAGATGCAAAGAATCCCTCTTGTGATCCTCCAGCCTGGAAGACTGCACTGGATAAGACTGCTTCGTTGTTAACTAGCAAGAGATCCTCTCCCTTCACTGTTCCAAAATGTAATGAACAGATCAGTAATTATCGGGGGACTGAGACAGAACAAACAAATTATAATTCCATGTGTGATTTCTGTCTCTGAAGCCCTTATGTCAACTTTGATCCCCTTTTTATAAGAGAGCACATACTTCATACTCAACTCTTTCTTTGTGGAATCTAATGTCTTGCCTACTCAAGGCAAGATATTTCTTTCGTTATATTATTGGTGATAGGATTTCCCAGCTAAAATCTGTTCCAGGTAAAATCAACTCACTCATCTGGTTTAATTTACTTTCTTTAATATCAGGTAATCATTGTAACATTTTTAATAGTTCCACACTCCGTAAAGTCAAAGCTTGTTTGGTTTTAATAATGTAGCTTCTTAAGACAAATTAGTTCAAATTAGTTAGTTTTTTTTACATTCTGAGGGGACTAAGAAAACCTTGAGAACACTGTTTTCTTAGCAGCTTGTCTATGGACAGTAAAATCACTGGTGAATATACAATTCTTAATTTCTCCAACTTTGACTGTCCATTTGTACATTCTTTGAGGTCTACCAGGGCTATGTCTGCGAGAAATGAATCCAGGAAAACTTCAGGAGATACAAATGAAAAAAAGGTGAAAATAAGGTGAAAAAATCACCTTATATTTCCTTCTGCTCCAGGATTTGGAGGTTACTTTATTTTTAGGGGGGAAAAAAGCATGTATATACGATATGGACTCATATCTTAGCCAGTTGAATCTGTTAGTCCACAAACCCAGCGTTTAGATTCTTAAAATATATCTTTAGCTGCAAACAACCCTGAAAGTTATAGAGATCCCTAAGTATCTGAATGCTGGTACAGGTGAGGTTGCAGATTGCTTCAGGCATGGCCGTGTTCTGAATAACTTGCTTTTAGCTAGGCCCATCTTTAGCTGCCGGGTAAGTTACTACCCTCTCCCACCAGCAGAGATAACTGGTATGCATTCCCAGAGTGTAGCTGGCGGATGGGTGAATCAAGTTCACCTAACGCTCTTGCTATCAGTTTCATGTTACCACGGCTCAATGTGGTTAGACCATTAACTCAAGCTGTAGAAGGTCTGTATTCAATTCATTTCTCAGAAGGAGCATACCATAATTTCTCAGGACCTATAAGATTGTATACCTCCAAGTCTCCCTGTTTAAAATCCTTTCCTCTTTGCATAACATAATTAAATATTCATTAGTCCAGAAAGAAAGAAAGAGTGACTCCCTCATCTGGTTTAATTCACTATCTAATATTAAGCAATTATTATAACACGATTGTGAAGCTATGACATCCCTCAGTGAATTCTCTAATGCTTAAATTACAGAACTGTGCTTTGACTCATTCTAACACAATGTCTTCTACTTTTATAACACAGTGAAACAGATTTTATTGTACTGCTTGGGAGTAACCCTTCTCTAAATATAGTACAGTGTAGCTGTTAAGAGTTTTCATCTGGAAGGTGCATGATATAGCTGTAATCTCTTGACACAAAATAAAGGACTCACCCTGGAATTTCCCTATGATAAACTAAATTTTCACTAGTAAATTATTTTGCAGAAAATATTTAAAATAAACTCACATTTATTACAGATATCAAAATACATATTTTGATGTACATTTTTGATTATTTATTTTGAATATATATATTTTGATTTTGTATAATATTAATTTGAGGACTATTTCTCTCACCAGAGGTTTCTATTTTCTAAATTAAAAAAAAAAAAGTTATGAATTCAATCTTTATTCATTAGTAAAGCATCATAATGCTTTTCATTATTTTATTTAGTCCTGACAGAGTGGGACAGATTGAAAATATATTAATGAAGTTAATTTTTATAATGTGCTTAACAAATGTTTCAGTTCAAACCAAGAAATATATCATATAGGCAGAGGGAAACCAACAAATCTGGGTTAGTATCTTAACTTTTGTTTCCTAAATCTTCTGTAATATAAGACAAAGAAGATTAACAGACTTTTGGCATTTGTAGCAAGAAAGTATCTGCTGTTACCAGCTACCTGACCTCCATCTCTATAATGTTGTCACGGGAACCTCAGCTAGTAATTTCTGCATCAAGCTGTTTAAGAAATATTTTGTCTTGACTTGAAGCTTACCACACTTTTAAGTTTCTACTGTTCTCTCACTGTTAAAGAAAATAAAAATGAACTCCTTTGATAGACAAGTGTTATTATTATTATTATTATTATTTGTTTGCTTCAGCTTCTCACCACTGGCTGATATGATTGACTCTGAGATTAGAGATCTCTGCTGTCCGTAGTCTTGTCTTTTCCTCATCTAGATACTTACATACAAATAAGTTATGTTATACTCTTATTTCATAAATTATATACACTGAGTTTATAAAGGCTGAGTTTTCAAAAGGTGAAAGTCATCCATATAGCTTTTTTCAAAGCACTTTCTAGGTTTTCAGTGTGCTGTCTGAACTGTTCCCTTAGAACTAGATTCAGGCTTGTGGTTGGAATTTCATTTATCAGTTTGTCACACCATATTAATCTTCTGCTTATTTCACACTCTCAAACTTCTGTATTTTTGGATAATATATCCTTAGCTGCAGCTTTACAATATTATTATGAACTTCAGTGCAATTGCTTTCCATACTGTTTCAGTTGTTTCCTTTCCAGATTAAGAGACGCATCTGGTGCTCTCAACAGGTTGTCAATATGTATGACTTGCATAACTGAGCCATTATCAACCCTTAATTTTATTTCTGTTTGATCAGTTCACCCAGAAACTAATATATCCTTCTAAGCTTGTAAAACTGCATTACGATTGTGATTTCCTTTGCTATTCATGCAACATTTTTCCTTCAGCTTCGCATTCCTGGAATGAACTTTTACAAATGCTACTATTTGTACCCTTTTCCTTTATAGAGGACAGATTAAGCAAATTGGTTTGAAACAAACCTGAGTGGTGCATGCTCCTCAAAAATGGTAAACTGATAATATTCTTGGCTAATATACCTTAAAAGGAGAAAACTGTTTCTGATTATTCTAAGAAATTTTTATGGGCAAAAATTCCAGTTTTCATTTTTGCTGGGCTCAGACCTCTTTCTGTCTTTGAGTAATTTCTTACATGCCCGTCATTCTGAAGCAGGACTAACAGCCTTTGAAACGGTGTTTGCCGTGTAGCTGAGACCTGTCCATGGCAATAGCAATGAGGCAGTAAGAACTACGTCATCAGCAGCACCGGAGCAGAGCTGAGGCTGATAGCGGGGTGCCCTCGGGGCCATGTTGTTATTTTGTACCTACAGCAAGCATTTAGCAGGACTAAGTTAAGTATATTGTTCATGACCTTGTCTGAATTGTCAAGTGGATTAGGTTATTGGTGAATGTATTTGTGGAGATTCTTGGAAAAAAAAAAAAAGATTTCCTTCCATCTTTCGTTTGCATTATATATGTGAAAATAAAGCAAATTACTTCTAGACTAATATCCAGAGTTCAGTGACATATTATGCTTCAGAAAGCTGCCCTACAGGTCTTGGGTCATATATCTTGAGGCATGTTCAGTAGAGAGATAATGAAACAGAAATACTGAAATTCAGTGTTTCAAGATATATATGTTAGAATAACACTATACTACCACATGCTATAAAATTTATTTAAAATCTTACGTATCTTATTAATTAAATTAAAATGGTAATATAATTAATATATTTTAAAATGGATTTAATGAGAATAATGGAAAAATTGAAAGCTTTGAGAAAGCTCTGGTTTTAATTCTCATTTTGGGAAATCTATAAACACTATAGCTAAGTTTTAGTGCATACCTACTCTTCCACTTTTTTTGTCTTTCTGTGAGAAAAGGAAATTAAAAAAAAAAAAGTTTAGAGAAATACTTTGGTTTTCCTATAGAATGAACACTGTATTTTCAGATCAGACTAAAATATCTCTCAAATTTTTTTGCTCTTCTACTACTCAATGTATGTATGTGACAATCATCCCTGCACCCTTTCACGATAAAATTATCCTTTTCTGTTTTGTAGCTGTCAAAGTACTCTATTCAGATAAGTAGAAACAAATCTTTACATGTAAATCTAGTATGTTTCATCGACTGCTTTGTACAGTTTATAAAAGATTTGAGTGGAAGGCCTTTTAGGAAAATTAAATTATTTATCTTTTATTCAAATTTTTCCCTCAAAGCAACCTCTGAAGAAAACTTACTTTATAAAATTAGGCAGAATGCAACAGCGCAACACATTTTATCTGTCAAAGGAGAAAGGAAAAAAATAAAGTATAGCTGAAATTTATTTCCATAAGAGGGTAAGAATAGCTGTACTGAATTAAAAAAAAAAAAAAAAAAAAATCTATCTAGGCTAACAATATCATTCCAATACTGGTCAATAGCTAATGTCTAAGGAAGCATATAAGAACACAAAAAACCAAAACTGTTATTTTTTCAAGATATTCCAAGTGTATATCAAGGTGTTGCTCAGGGACCTCTTGAAGCAACAATATCTCTATTTGTATTGGTACTTCCATTAATTTTCCACATTGTGTAATTACTTTTTTGGACACCAAAAAGTTGGATTCAAAAATCTGTGATAGCTTTGGTGAAATTCATAGTTTATCTATGTATTGTGTGAAGAATTTCTTATTTGAAATCTGCAGCCTGCTGGTTTCTTTTGAGAATCCTTTGCTCCTGAATTTGAGGAGAGAATGAAGAATCATTCTCTGCTCATTTTTTTCCTTGTTACTCATGATTTTACATTTCTTTATCATATCTTCTCTCAGTTATATCATTTAAATGCTGAAGAATGCTTTTCTATTTGGATATTCTTCTTACAGTAACTCTATCTTTAATTGCTCCAGCTGTTCTTCTCTCTACTAGTTGTGTTATATTTGTTGCGATTTAGAGACGAGAACTACAAACAGTCTGCCAGGCCACAGTTTCATAGTGTTCCAAATTTTTTGTTAGTTTCTTAATTGCTTCTGCCATTAATATCTTCTCACCACCCCTTTCTTTTGAATATCTGAGCAACAAGTTGATGTTTTACATATAGTTTTCTTTTATAACTACAGAATATTATCCCTGAATAGTTATTGTCTGGTCGGAAACCATTATCAGAGGTACAAAATTAAGAATATTATATCTTGTGTTCATTACTTTACATTTTTGCTTTGAATTTCATCAGCCATTTTATTATCCAGTTGTTCAGTACTGTCAGGACCATCTTCATTTCTTCATAGCTTAGATCCATATTTAGGTTCCTAATATATTCATCAAACTTTATCAGTCTATTTGTCACAGTTCCTTCTAGGTGATTTACGAAGTCACTGAACTATGCAGACCTAGGAAAAAATCTTTCTACCAACTTTTCTGTTTGCTTAATATTGTGAACTGGTATGATTCCCTCCTGAGTTTCATTTCTCTCCTCTTTGGACAGGTAATTGGGAAAGACCAATAAACATGTTTTTTGGACAGAAAAAAAGAAAAAAACAAGGAAAAAAATAATGCTTATTGGGAGGTCATTTACAGGGTTGAATATTGACTACACCTGTTTAGAATCCTAAATTATGGATACTAATTTTCTATTTGCCTTTTCTAAGAGGAAATTCTTATGAGGTAAACCAAAAAATATTTCCTGAAAATCCTTGATAATTATTACTTTTATATTTTCTTAAGTCATTCTTGGTACATTTACATATTCCACCTAAGATTTATTTCTTCCAACAAAGGTAGGCTGTACTTGAAAGTTAATTTTGATTAGGGTAAACTTCTGCACTTATTTGTGATAGCTCCAGATGTAGACTAGCTTATTTCGGAAAGAAAATAAAGAACAAAAAATAGATTCATTTTTATCTGACATATTCCAACTAGTCTAAAATAACAATCTCTACAGCTAGAATTAGAAATAATTACAACAATTTCATAGTTGAAAAGAACCTTCTGAATATTCTGGTGCTGACTTTTTTGCTGAGTCTTGCTAATGAAAACTGAGAATAAAGTGGGTCACAAGTTTTCAAACAAGGAACATTTTTTAAATTAGGCTTAGGTCTGTGAAGTTCAGGATATTAAGTTTTGGAATTTAAAATCAAGTTTGAACGTTTTAGGGAATTCCAATTATTAATTGATGATTGATTCATTATTTTGTTTACCTGAAGCATTTACAGAGGGTTGAATTGTTAGTTTAGTGCACTTTTCTTACATTTTGCTAGGTAGGTTTTAATATCTGTATGGAAAGAACCCTAAGATAGAGAATCCTTCATCAGCGTTTCAAGCCTGTCACTCATTTGTCACTCAAAGTATTACGCTTCAGCACATACTTCTACACTGAGACACTGAAAATACAAGTGCCTGCTGTACCTTGCTTTGCCAGCTGCAGGGCTGCAGATGCAGACATAGCCGTAAACAGAATTCTTTAGGGAAAGCTCTCCCGCACTTACAAAGGCTTGATTATAAAGCCAAACAAACCTTATAAAGGAAAATTCTGATGATGCTCGTTGAGCAACACTGAAGACAGCCTTTACAGGAAGCATAACACAAGGGATGTCCCCCCCTTTCCTCCTCTTCTTCTGACAAAATATACCACTGAGAGTGCAGTCTCCAGAAAGGTAACCCATGCTGCTGCAAAGTTGTACAGCAAGCTTGTTTTTTCTTTTCAGGGTCAGCTCTGGTAAATGCATTCCGACACTGTTGATGAGTACAAACTGTATGAATTAATATTAAAATATGAATTACTCCTGCACTGAATATGAATCAGCACATTTACTGAATTTGCTAAAGGAAATTTGCTCCGATTAAGGTATCTGAAGAATTAAAAATGAAGCTTCTTCATTATAGCCCAGTGCATTGCAACTGGCTTATACCCCCTGTGGAAATTCAGTTTATATTTTCCTATGCCATTGTGGAATTAAAAAAAAAAAAAAAGGGTTCTAAACTGACATTTTATTAAAAGAATTATGCTTGAGAGGAAAAAAAACAACAACGACAAACAACCTGCACTTTCTGTTCTCTGAAGTATTCATGAGTCTTTGGCAAGGGAAGTCGCTTTCTCATTCACATACCGCTGCAGCATGTTTGCTGTTGATTTGAAATCTTGTAGTGTCTTGAGCATCACCAGGGAAATCAAGGTCCGTGTCAGGTGTTCTGAAGCCTGCATGTTTGATAAAAGCTGATGATTAGACCTGGCTGAGCCTGAGAATAGTCAAAGGGTGTTTCAAGATGAACATCTGACACTAAAGGACATGGAAGACAAAGTCTGTGCTATCCTTACTCTAATTCTGGGAAGGCTAAAACAACGAAGATACTGCTTGAAAAAAGTCTTCTCTCAAACACTGCACTACAGTGATTCAATGTTATCACAGGAAATACATGTGCTTCCCAGGAAAATATGTATTATTTTTTATTAAAAAAATATTAAATATGTCAAAGGTTGTCAGACTCTGGACAATTAAAAATCACTTTTAAACAGTTATATAAAAATGGCTACAGCTTTTTTATTATAAAAATAAAAATAAATTAAAATATTCATGTGTGCTAATTTAGTTTCTAAAAAAGAAAGAAAAATATCACATCTGCATCTTTTCAGTGTATATATTTTGACTTGTTACAGTGGGACAAATAGAAGTTTTAAGTTCAAGACACTATTCAAACTTGTTTTAAATTATTTATAAAAAATTATCAAGGACATTGTTAACGCATTGCTATTTAATCATCTGAAATCTTATTAGTTGTCAGCACTCAAAAGCAGGTATATATCCTACTGGTCTTGACAAAGCCCATGTAAATCAGGCTGGAGAGTTTGGCCCAGTGTCTGTGACCATCCTGTGTTCCTAAGGGCTGCCATTATAAATCTCGTGAACTTCCCATAAACCTCTAGCATCTGACTGTATTTTAGAGGGTTTTTTTTTTTTTTGGGGGGGGGGTAGCTTTTTGGTGGAAAACATTTTCTAGGCTTAGCTGTGTTTCAGTATCAGTCACACAGAGGTCAAATGCAAAATGCTAATACATTTTGCAAAATACATTTTTTACAGTGATCAGATATTTTCATCTTTTACTCTAATTGCTAAATGAGGGTTCAGATATACTTTAAATCACAAAGAGCTTCCCTGCTTGTGACAGATGGTTCCTGCTTCTGTCTTCCAGTTTATTTTCTGGCATATTTGAATATAAGGAAAAAGGAAAAGGGGAAAAAAAGAGTTAAGAAATTTAGCTGCATGGAATATACAAATGATGTGTTATATCATAATCCATTCAGGCAAGTGTGACACAACTTCTTATTACAACCTAACATTTATAAATGGCATACAAAGTTAATTTAATTATGACTTTAAAGAAGGACATGCTTCTAGGAATCCTATTAATAATATATCCTTATAGCTCCATAGCACAAAGATATTTTGAAGAAGCAAGAAACTATTAATTCACCTTATGAATTGTTTTGGAAAAAAAAAAATTCTTTTGAACGTTCACACTTCAGAGGAACAACTAATATACTACCTATCTTTACCAGAAGATAAAAGAGGTATTCTGAAATATCTCTGTTTCACAGTTGTGAAAGAGAAAGCCTTACTATTGTATTGTGTGCTTTTAATTTTCCACAGTGGCTCTATAGTGGGAAATAACAGTTTCCCTAGCTGCACCATTCTCAGTACCTTTAGGCCCCACATGGGAACCTCTTTCCAGAATGGAGAAAGGGAGTTGAGTGGATTTGCACTATTTAGCCATCAGTTGCCAATGGAAACCAGGGAATGACAACAGCAGTATACCTTCCTTTTGCACTAGCAGTCTAGCACAAAAAGAGGTTTAACAGAAGGTGAAATTGTGGCCCTGTGCATTTCATCACATTTGCAAGAACCATGAACATAATTTAATAAGACTTAATGTAACAGACTATGGGTTATTCATTCCAAATAAGAATAAATATGTTCTTTCAAGATTGGAAAGTAAGTGAATTCAGAATATTAGGTAATCTGTCATTTTATTTGACATATTGTTTATAAAATGCTTCAAGAAATTATTTTCCATAAGAGAATACTTTCTACAGCTTAAAGCATAATCTTTGATTCAAGAGTATCTGGTAATATTGGACATCTCAGCCAAGGTATCCGAAAGTCAAACTGAATACCTACAAACACACAACAATGCAAGTCTTAGTTACTTATTTATGTTTTTGTGACTGAATAAATAAGGGCTGATTCTTTCGTGATGAGGCATGTTGAAAAGTATTTTACTGCACTGGAATTCTACTTAAGCTATCCTTCAGCACACAGGGAGCAGAACTGAGTCCTTTATTACTGCAAGTTACTGAAAGAAATAGTACTCTGAAGAGAGCTATTTTTTAGTTTACAGAAAACCTTGGACCCAGTTAACCTAAAAATAAACCTCTGTAAAAAGCTCATTGAATTTCCTAGGAAAGAAACGAAATAGATTCTCTTCATCCCAGCATTATATAATGAGGTTCATATCAGTTAACCTAGTTTTATATGCCGCTGTAATATATGAATTGTTCCAGTGATCATTTATCCTTGGAAACCATAGGGAAGAAAAAAAAAAAATCTTCCCTTGTTGCATAATCTTAAATATACTGAAAAAAATACTTCTCCCTAAAACTGATGTTTGGATTGGTTGTATGAAAGATTAAGATATTGTTTACAGAAGTTTCCTACTATCTTTTTATCTGTATGAGCTTTTCACATACATTAAATATCTGGATATAGGATTCTACAAGGTAATTACAAATCTATATAAAATATCCATTATGTGATATATAGTTCCATAAATAATATGTGTTTTCTAAGAAAATCTATTACTTATCTGTATAAACATTTGCTTTAATTTCTTATACATTCACTATAGTTGTTCCATTAGTGAAAAGTATTCAAAAGAGATTGAGGTCTGGTTCGTATGCATGTAGAGAAATAACTGGGCAGTGAAAGCTGATGTACAAACAAAATAAAATGAGCTGGAAAGGTTTTGTTTAGATGCAAGAGATTTTTAAGCACAAAGTGGGAAAAGTGCTAAAGGAAACATATAGCCTTAGTAGAATGGATTAATTCTAAAATAAAGGCTAGACACATTTTAAAAGTATATAAAAGATATGAAAACCTAATTATTGTTTTAGTATCACTTTATTGATGAGTCAGATGTCCTTTTCTATAATTGTAATCACAAAAATATAAATGCACACTAGTCTTCTACACTGAAGAAATAAAATGAGAATGTAAATTTACTTAATTAAGGATAGACAGAGTCTTTCAGGTTTCCTGACTTCTTCAGTGAATAAGGCTGACAAAGCCCAAGATATAGCTAGGCTCTTAATATTTTATTGGCCAGTTTTGGTATCTTACTGAAAGTGTTATTTACTATGCACTACTTAAATCTTGATTTAAAGAAAAAAGAAAAGCTATCTGAGGCTTTTCTATATGATTATCATGCTAACATAGACTTCAATAAACACTGTAGCTTAATATTAAAATTCAATCAAAATAGTTTAAAATATGAATCAAACTAACTGAATTGTTTTCCCTGAGGACAAAAAAAAAAAAAAAAAAAAAAAAAAAAAAGAAAAAGAAAAAAGAAAAAAATCTGTATTTTCAGAATAGTATATTCTTTTTCTAAAATGTACTTAATTCCACATATTTCTAGTTTAACCTAAAAACAATATGTAAAAGAGGGGGATATGATTTTGATTTAAAATACAATATCCATATGTTGGATTCTTCAAGTGTTTCCTTATTCCCTGCTGTATTGAAATGAGCATTTGAATCCTGTGAAATAAAGAGAAATTACCATCCCCACTTTATAAACAGAGAACTGATGCAGAGAATGACTGCAGACAAATACTTCCATTAATTCTAAGTATTCAATATGAGACCACTAGTGCTAATTTCCCATCGGACTTAACACTGTATATCGCTTAATATATTCAAATACAACTTTCTTTCTCGGGGCTGAAAATGTGAACACTTTGCATGTCTGCAAATAGGCTTTGGAGTCTCAACACAGGCACCAGAAAGTGAGAAATACGCAATTAATGGCCATCCATTAAAAGTCTGCTTTCAAAGTGAATTGCCTATCATCTAGTAACAGCTCTTTAGCAAATACAAAGACAGAATCCAATACTCCAAGTCAGAAGTCCGCTCTCTTAGTAAATAAATCATCTTTTTGTCTTCCTGAAAACACCACCCTCTCCTACAAATCTGTAGCTGCTCCGGCTCCTATGGGGTCCACTGATACACTACTGAACAGCGAACCACAACGCTTGGTTGTAATCACCTCGGTGTTTCTGAAACAGTACAACTGTGCAGCTTACACAGCTTCCCTGATACTGGCTTCCCAAAACGACTTTTCACTGAGCACTCTGCATATGCCCTGATGTTTGCTTTAATTCTTTATTACAACCACATAGATTCCCTTTATCCCTATAGTTGCACTGATCTTCTCCATAATTACAGTACTTCATTCAAAAACAAGTCAATTGGGTTCTCGTTCATTTAAAATCTGACAGAATTGTACACAAATGAAATAGTATGTTTTTTTTTTTTGCTTGTCCCCTGGTAATGCTAATGATATGTATGAGGAGTGAAACTGTGAAAGGAGATAGGCGGTTGTTTTCCTCAGACTCCCAGACCACCTGTGGGTTAGGAGACTGTGAGGTGATCTGGTGATTTTCTGTGAATAACAACTGACTCCGTTCAGGCGGAGAAGATGAGAAGAGACATTTGTTTCTCCTACAGTGCAGTGCTGTTCCTCACTGACTGCTGTAAAGTCCAGAACTACATTGAATAAAGGCAACAGGAAAGAAAATGAATAACTATATTAGCAGCATGTAAAAGCATGCGGCAGAAATAGTTGGGCATATGTGATTCAGAACCTTCAACTTTCAAATAACATTTATAAGAAAAATCAAATGTATTCCTTGCCATTGGATAGTGTTTCTTAGAACATTTGTCAGAGTTGTACTTCCTATGACATGCCTTCAGAAATTTGTTTCTATATGATGACAAAACGATCTCTTGGGTCAAATATTTTCAATATGCTGAAAGAGAAAATGCAGATTCTTTACAATGGTAATGATAACGATCTGACGGGGTTAACAATAGGAGAAATAATCCAATACCATTGATGACATGTCATGGTGGCAGCTGTCATTTTCTCCAAAGTATATATAAAAAATGAAATCTGATGTTAAATTGCATAAACTTGTCACACACAATCACCTTAAAACACAGCTTGCATCTAAATTTGACATTAGAGTGACTTTGAAATTTATAGGCCAAAGGAAACAGATGTATCCATTAAAACAAAGAGGTGCAGCCAAATACTATATACTGCAGCTATGTGAGGAAAAACAAATAAAACCAAAAACAAAATAAAATAAACTCACCCGCCAGTGTCTGTAAATAGTCACTGCTTCTTTGAAGCTAACAAAGTACCAAAATTGCCATACTGCTCTGTAAAGCCTCACTGAGTAAAGAGTAAAAAGAATTAGGAGATGGATTTTGGAAACATGACACACTATTCAAAGAAAAGTAAGAAAAGTTCTATCAAGTACCACAGGGGTTCAGGAATAGGTTGATATGGCGGATTACGCATAGGTATTTTTTGTTTCAATCACTACCTATCAATTATTTGTGATAATACACATGGCTAAAATATGCTAGCATTTTTCTCAGGATCTCAGTATGTGTATCCTCAAAAATATGAATTGTTTGATCTGTTTGAGGAAAATGAATAAAGTAGAAGTTATTCAGCTCTTCATTTATTTCCAGGTCTAGTCATATTAGCCATATACAAAACCCAAACTAAACAGCTTCTTACATAAATATTGACTTTAATGGCATCTCTTCAAAACAAAGATCTAGTTCTTGACTAGGTTCTGGACAGTCATTGAAGCTATACATAACTCAGTGGAAGTCTTGAAGTCATGTTGCTGTAGCCAAGCAAAATGCAAGGATATTTTCATGAAGAGACTCCGCAATCTGTCATTTCTATCATAAAATTAAAGGCTGATAGCCTCAAGATGGAGATTAAAGTAGATCCTCCTGATGATTTTGTGGTCTTCTACTAAAGTCACCGATTTCATATGTTCTGAAAATACAAATATCCTTCCATATAGCTTTTGAATTTTATATATCTCTTATAAACTACAAACCAGGCAAGCTCTCAGGGTTTTTCATTTCTACTGATTAGCCAAAAGAACTTTTGTATATGTTAAGAAGATCAGATTCAAAGTACCTTAATACTTGTATTTACATTTATATTTATATTTGTATTATTTACATATAGTATATTTGATTTTAATAATCAACTCTCTCTAATATCAAAGATGTTTTGAATTATAATGTTTTCCAGAGGGTTTTCAATAGAAGTGTTGTCTCCATCTACATAACAAAGAGTTGTGAGTTATATTGCTAGAATCCCTTTTTTAAAAGAGAATCTGCAACCCTAGTTTTTGAGGCTCAAATG
Organism: Rhea pennata; assembly: GCF_028389875.1. NCBI lineage: Eukaryota > Metazoa > Chordata > Aves > Rheiformes > Rheidae > Rhea > Rhea pennata. The sequence continues at coordinate 141,355,296 of NC_084663.1, read as the reverse complement.
AAGTCTAATAGTTTTAATTGGCCAACCATTTGCATGAAAATATCCAGAACCCTTTTCCTAATTTCATCTACTTTAATGTTTTAAATTTCAACACCATTGCTCCTAGCTTAAAATGTACATTTGTCAATACCAATATGTACTTTGAACCATTGTTTAATTCTTTTTACTCATCTTCAATAAACTCTAAAGGTAGGAATAGGCACAAACAAAATATTACTTCAAATACAGCTGTCTGTACTCCACAAATGATTGTACTAAGTAGAGCTTCTAGTCACCCGAACTGAATCTAAATGATTGAAGTATATTTGAGAACTTCATTCAGCTTCTTAATGGTAATCATCTGCTTAGTTGAATCATTTTTTTTCTGACTCTAAGAAGATAAAAAGTCAGAAAAGCCAATATGACATACGCAGCAAATCCACCAAGCCCCAGAGCTCATGCTAATGTAACCATGATACAGTAATTACAGTTCAAGGATGAGCCTAGTAGACCAGAAGCTTTGTAAATCTTAAACTATGAATTCAGCCAAGCATCTCTGCTAACCTGTATGCCTTTGAAGCAATGGAGTTGTAAAAGATCTACAAATATACTACTAACACCAGGAAGATGATGGGCAGTGACAAAACAGGGAGCAGTCCCACTCCCATGCTGTGAGGAGGATAATGGGATAAGTTTATAGTCTGGCTGTAGCCACAGTGGCCCAGGCAGTGTTGTTCCACAGCTGCTAACGGCAGTCTGGTCATCTGGATTATGTAACACCCTCATCCCTTTCTCACATCTCTTTTTGGCTGGCCTAGTACCTCCCATACTCCATCCTACTTATGTCCTAGAAAAATAACCTTACTCAAAGATGTTTTTCCGTATTTATCCCAGTCTTTGCTATATATACCCAGATTTGGTGTTTCATAAAGCCATGGAATCACAGAATAGTTGAGGCTGAAGAACACCTCAGGAGATCATTTAGTCCAACTCCCCTACTCAAAGCATGATCAGCTAGAACAGATTGCCCAGGATCACATCTAGTCACATTTTTAATGTCTCCAAGAATGGAGACTGCACAGCCCCTCTGGGAAACCTGTTCCAGTGCTCAATTTCCCTAACAGATTTTTTTTTTTTTTTTAATGGAATTCCCTGTATTTCAGTGTGAATTCATTACCTCTTGTCCTCTTGCTGGACACCACTGAAAAAAGACTGGCTTCATCCTGTTCATTCCTCACATGAGATATCTATACATATTGATAAAATCTCCCCTGAGCCCTGTCTTCCCCAAGCTGAAAAATCTCAACTGTCTCAACCTCTCCTCATATGAGAAATGCCCCAATTGCCACAAAGATGATTATCTTTGTGGCCCTTTGCTGGACTCACTCATGTAAGTCCATCTCTCTCTCTGGGGAGTCCAGAACAGGACCCAGCACTCCAGGTTTGTCCTCAGCAGTGTTGAGTAAAGCCATCCATATGCTGGCAACATTCTGCTTAATGCAGCCCAGGATGCTATTGGCCTTCTTTGCCAGCGGGCATAGTGCTGGCTCATGGTCAGCTTTATCCACCTGGACCTGTAGGGTCTTTTCTGAAAGGCTGCTCTCCATCTAGTTGCCCCCAGCCTGTACTGGTGCATGGGGTTATTCCTCCCCAGGAGCAGGACCTAGTATTTCTGTCCGCAGAACTTCATGAGGTTCCTCTGTACTTATTTCTCCAGCCTATTAGGTTCCTCTGAATGGCAGCTCAACCAATGATATTTCTGATAGTTATATTGCTTCTCAGTATGATTTCCAAGGCATTACTGTCCCTCCAGGATCATACTCCTCAGAAAGTTATCAGTGCTCCCCTCCAGTTATCTATGGAGTTCAACCATTTCACACATAACTCACATATAAACACCATAGAGATCCAGCCCTCTCTCAAGGCACTATCTAAAATTTTTTCAGCTTCCCATTCAGTTATCTATGTTCAGCAAATTTTCTTGTCTTGTCCAGTACTTTTCCACATCTTTTTCAGTTACCTTAACCCGGGCCATAGCCCAGTCAGCAGTGTAATCTGCCTGCAATCTTAACATTACACCTCTCTAGAAATGCATACATGCAAATTTCAAAACTCTGTGATTTTCTACAGATGAAGATAATGTAACACATTATTTTAACCTTTAATATATTTAACCATCAAACAATTACAGAAGGAAAAACAGTTCTTATTTCAATACTGCATTGAAGATTTTCCTGCTGTTAGATTTAAAAAAGGAACAAAATCATGATACTGTAGAGGACATTCTGTTCTGTTCTGTTCTATTCTGTTCAAAGCCATCTCATAGAATTCCAAATGAAGTATACTCGAATGATCAATAATATATGTAAATTATTGTGATGGACTGCATTGTTTTTGCTTTAACACAATATCATTTATTTTCTAAACACAATCTTGTTATTGATTAAGTGTGGAATTGATTTTACTCTTCTAAATTTAAATTCTTTCAGATTAAAACATGGCACATAAGAAAACATGTTGGATCTTAAGACATTTGTCGCTTTTAGAAGCAACTCACTACTGGCAGTATACAGGGAATGATTTGAATACCAATTACATACCATTTCCTGCAAAATAACATACTGAAGGTGAATCAACATTCAGATCACAGGATCTGCTATGTAAATGGGAAAGAAAATGAAATAGTCAGCCATGGTTAGCATTTCATTAAGTTTTTAATATGTCAGTGGTTTTCATTTTTATTTTTCCCAAGAGTCAGGAAACCCTACTTCAAAGGTCCAAACTTTCAGATATAGTAATGTGCTGGAAAAACATGTTTTTAAATCCATAAAGGGATTTAAGAGCCTGCTAGATTATATATTTGGATCCAAATTGATTATTTAGACTGTATCAACTTCCCTCAAAACTCAAAAAACCCAAATAGCTCCATGGGCCCTTTCATTCTTCTGATAGCTCTTATTAGCTTGCTAATTTTAGCTAGAAGGCATAAACAAAACTACCTAAATCTTAACAAAACTAAACTACTCAGTGATGTGCAGGACATTCACCACTTCTAGACTTTACAGGACTGTCAGGAGATTTCTAGTGTGACTTACCATGGGTGTTAGGAAATATGAAATCTAGTTCACTGTGCTGGAGAAAGATCAAATGCAAGTTTAATTACTCAGGATCTTGGCTATTATGACAAAGGTTGTGAAAGATTCAGACATAGTTCTCTCTTTTGAAAAATATTTGTGTATTTTTTAGTAAATGAACCAGAATTATCTAGAGAGATTAAGATATCCTCGTTCAAGGATATATGAAAGTAGAGTGGAAGAAACCAGGTCCAAAGCCCCACAGATTTCACATAAAACAGCACAAAATTCTTAAATGTCGCAACACTCAACAGGTAGATGATTGGCATCAGTGTTCAACTGGGACCCATCTCTACAGCTAATTTTTAAAATATTAGGAAGACATTAATGGATAGGATGGGAAGATATGGAGAGAGAAAATCACTTGAATGATGACACAAACTCAAAAAATTACTTTAATGAGTGTACAATCTGCATTTTTAGCCTAATCACAGCAACCAGATCAACAAGTTAAACGAATCCTTCACAGAAAGTTTTATGCAAATCAATAAATAAATAAATAGATAATAGCTGATACATTTTTACATAAATAGAACATAGTTTCTAACATCTTTAGGGCTGGAAAAATATAATTATTCTGTAGCTTTTTTAATAAGAAGTAGAATGGTAATTCATTCTATTTAAATAATATTGTGCATATGTTCACATGTTCTATCTTGTGGAATTAAACGATAAATATAAAAATAAGTGATTTTCAAATTTAGTTTAATAACAATTTTTCCCTTTTCTGTCCTCTCCTCTCCTCTCCTCTCCTCTCCTCTCCTCTCCTCTCCTCTCCTCTCCTCTCCTCTCCTCTCCTCTCTTCTCCTTCCGCTTCGCTTCGCTTCACTTCGCTTTCCTTCTTTCCTTCAAAAGTTATTAAGTTATTCTTTTAGTTTGTTTGGATGACATGCAAGTCACTACCTGTGCATTTGTTAGGGAAAGCTGAGGCTTTGAGTTTCCACTTTCAACCCTGGAAACAAATTATTCCCTTACAAGAACATGTGAGGTTGTTGTTATTATTATTATTTTAAAAACAGGATAGGATCTTTTATTGATGTAGGTGATTGACAAGCCTGAATAAGGAGTAGGGAAATGGAAATATTACCAGTTCACAACTTATTCCTAATGTTACTTAAAAAATGTAGGGGTATACAACATTTTATAAGAAAGCTAACTCTATTAATAAAAATTGTGATCACGCTCTTCAATTTGTCCATTTTTGATTCAATTAGAAAGCATTCTTCATAAATCTGAATTTCAATTCCTGTTAGGCAACAAGACATTATGCAAGTGTAAAACATTTGTGACTTAAGATTTTTAACCATTATTTATAAATGTCATATTTCTATTTTACAGACATCAAAGTATGATTGAGTTATCACAAAGTGTTTATTATAAAATAAAATATACATATATTAACTGTTCATAAGCATAAGATATAAAAACAAAATGCAAGTGCATGAACTGCTCCTTATTAAAAAATGTTATTAGCACAGAAAGTCATGGCACACTATTTTTTTTTGTCATCTGAAAGCTCTGGATTTGTGTTACTGTGACTTCCAGAATGAAATAAGACTAAGAAATTATAAATATCCTATGGGAAATAAGAGACATCACTTTTCTGGGAACTTCAGAAGATTACTTATGACACAAGTCATTTGATCAGCCCTAGCTTAGATGATGCTTCAAAGTACTTAGGAAGATTTACTCAATTCCTTGTTCCCAATTAAGTAGTTTTAGCAGAAGCTGGAGTACAAGTTTTACCAGTGCGGCATGGTTGCATTAATACTCCTAGTTCACATCAATAGGCTCCTCCACTCAGGAATGCAATAAAAATGATTTAAGAAAAGGAGAAAAGGAGGGGAATGCTTTCTGGGAGGGGGTGTTTGCTTGTTCATAGATTACAAACTGAATACACAGACGAAAGAGTAAATTCATATAATACTGTTGCTCTCGTGCGCTTTTAAATATATTGAATAATTCTAATGCAGTAAGAAAGAAAAATGGAGCCATTAATCCATTCAAGCAGTAAAGTACTAAAATGATAAACAAACAAGCAAATGTAGAATTGATTTGTCTTTTTAGCAATATGCAAATAAAGAAAACCTGATTCTTCAAGGAAAGTCTTATAATCAAAGTAATATATATTTTCGGAAATTAGTAACCTCCTACTCGCTACACTCAGTTCTTCATTTGTAGAAAGATAGAAGGAGACTCAGTCAACATGAAAAGCTTCAATCTATACCAATGCCAGCAGTATATTCAATACATAGATATAATAATAGCGTATTTAGGTAGTCCTGCACAGTTTTACATATAGCTTCTGACAATTCTGTTTTTTGTCTTTTACTTGTTCACTAAGACTAAATTAGAAAAAAATAGTATTTAAGGAAGACAAAAATGGAGAATGTCATCAAGTGGAGCACAGAGCCTCATTTTACTTGGCTAACAGACTTACAATCATTACGACACACTGAAATATTTATAAGGTTACATTATCAACTTTGAAAACAATAATTACTGTAGATGAAAGTAAGCATGGATTCTGTAATAACTTTTCAAGGAAAACAACCAGGTTCAAACTGATCCTAGTGATTACTATTGACATTTTTTCTACATATGATTGTTAACAAATGAGATAAACACTTTCAGATGAGAAAGTATTACAAATATATTTACTTGTGAAAAACATTAACAAGAAAATTCATTTACTGTTCTTTTTGTGTGGGCCACTCAGCAAAAAATTCTTACACTGTTCAGGTCCCAATTGGAATAATTTCCTTTAGTGGCAAACAATGTATAACTAAAATATAATTAGTTAGAAGTAGTTTGAGGATTAATTCTGACTTTATACATTTCACATTGTATGGAAACAAATACTGGGTGGTATATCTATTGACATTCAGAATCGATATCTAATTACCTTTACCACATTCTAGCAATTCAGGGTAGATAAAAACCTGAAGTGTTTCTTTCTAAGGAATTCCAAGGGTAGATTCAATAACATCTTGAAAATTACCTTTGCTAGTTATTTGAATGCTTATTTTATAAAGATTCTCCACTCTATCCAGCAACATTTTTATTAGTTTTCCTACAGGTGTGTCTACCAATAATTGCACTTACTCGTGTGGTGATGATCAGAACTAGTTTCTCTGAAATCAGTCTTCCAAAACCTATCATAAGGCAGCTGTACATGCACAGGGTATGTGTGCAACTATGTACAAATATACAGAATAAAGTGATCACAGTGTGTTTTTTGAGTACTGATCTATGGACATAAAACAATTTGCTGAGAAGAAAACCATTCGCACAACAGTACGACAGATATACTTTTGCAAAAGGTCCAGCACGCATCCAAACCAGAAGAATAATATAAGTGATACAGCCACAGGAGAACAGAATCCAGTGTAGACAAACTACTGAAGTATTTCCAGCTTCTCAGGAGAACTTTGTAGTTTATTCAACTTGTTTTCCATGTCCAAACTAGGTAAATTAAAATCAATTCATAGACGTCTATATAAAAATAGGTGCAGCAGTGACATCAGTGTAGAAATAGCCTGAAGCAAGAGTCCCTAGGTGTGACCCATGGAGCATTATATATAAAATTTTAGTATATTGGTCCTGTTGGTCTTTTTAATTACAGTACTGCTTTTTTATTTAATTTTGAAAATTGAAAGTGAATTATACTCTAATTTCTAGTCTGATATTTTACCAATCAAGTGGTCTTCAATGAAATTTCATCTCTAATGCATTGATATATAAATACATTTTTCTTCTTGGCACTTGGATAGATTTGTGTGATAGTAGAAATAAAATGGAATTTGTATGGGAGTGAGTTTTTAATGGAAAATATTCATTTTTGGAACAACAAAAATCTGCCAGAGATGTCTGCCCAAAATTTATGAGTTTTTTTTTAATAGGAAAAATTTGTATTATGATTCCCTGTTGCGCAGGATGTTGTCAGTTTTATGCTTTTCATGTCACACAGCTCAAGAGAAGTCAAGACTCTCCACTACCCCTACAAAAATAAAACAAAAAAAATGCATTTATGTCACCTAGACAGGGAAAGGTAAAGAACTTGGGCTGTCATCCCCTAATAGTGTTCCCTGATACTCAAGTATCTCCCAGGTATACAGATGGAAAACTCATAAAGTTATTGAACTGTACCAATAACCTCCTTATAAGCAAGTTTTAGTGACAGCATAGAAATGTCTTATAGTGAATTCATGAATGCTGTTCCTCTCTGCAAAATATTCTCTTTGTGAACAAACAGAAAAAAATGAGCAAAAACTCTTTGTTTAAATAAATGAGATTAATTACACTCCTTCAGGAAAAAAAATGAAAAAACTCTAAAACAAAACAAAATCAGAAAATATAGGCATTTTACTGGACACCATCTGGAACTGTTAAGAATAAAATTCTAGTTTCATCAGAAATGACAAGTACAAGACTTTGCTCTTCTATTGTTCCCTTATTTTACTGGTATTGTCACATATGGTATGCTTAAAAATATGCTAAAAATAGATAATCTACTTCTGCTATTGTGAGTTTAGCACATCAAAACAGCTTTAAAAAAGAAAATGAATACCTAATGCCAGATCATCACTTCCTTCTAAGATTTCCTAAACTATGCATAACTGTGGGTATAATTTCTTTTTCCCTCCTCTATATTGTGTTCCCATTATCCTTCCCTGTGTATGAACATCCCACAGAGCTGATCTTCTTGAAATGAACTGTGTTTATTCACCATTATGTGGCTGCTTCATACAACTGAAAAATCTTCATTAACGAAACATACATTTAATCAAAAAGAAATGGAAATAAAATGCCCTCTTCTAGTACTATGTCAATACATCTAAGAAATATTCACTGCTTGATTGCTTAGAATAGAAACAAATCTACTTGATCAATGTAACTGGGATATTTATGTAATTGTATCAACTTTCCAGTAAAGTGAATTCAATCCATGGTTAATCATAAAATTAAAAGCAAAACAAAACAAAACACAATAGCTATCTTTCTGATGTATGTTTTAGGTAGCAATCAGACAGTTTGTTCCTCATGGAATCTGTCTTTTCTATTTTAAATATTTTGTGAAAACAAAACGATTATAGGTCAAAGAAGACTTACAGAACAACAAATTCATCTATCATCATACCTCTAATCTATGTTTTATATATATAAGACAAAAAAAAAAAAGAAAAGTAAAATCCCCTAAAATATATATTTTAACTCATTATATGAAAAACTGAAGGTTTTTTCATGTGTTATATACTCTTAAAATATTTTTTCTAATAAGAGAAGAAAATTATTATCAATTTACTTTTGATTTTCACAGAAATTGTTTTTTGTAGATGCTATAAAACAAACAATTCTTTTTGCATCTTCTGTATATATAGCGCACGCACATATATAACACATACACATGCCTTCACACCCACATGCGTCTCTATATACATAGCATATCTATTTCTGTTCTAAATCATATTGGATATTTTTTCTTAATCCAAGATCTACTAGAAACTTGTCTTGGCTCTGTCATCAATACTCCTCTCTTTCTAATTTCAGCTGTCAAGGTTTTGGTAGGTGACAATTTGGTCTAAAAGTTGTGTTTTGCAAAAATAAATGTAGACTCAGGTCTTAGATTCCTAGTAGCAATTTATAGCCTCTTCCTAATTCTGGTTAGATACCTATTTCCTCACATATAAATCCTCAAACAAGTTCCATGTTAGGGTGATTAACGTTGTAAATGGATGAAATGTCTGAAGAAAATTACAAATGAAAACAAACAAACAAACAGACAAACAGACAAACAAAAAACCCTTACATTGTTTGTTAATGTTCACATAAAAGATAGGTCAAAATGACATTTCATTTGAAAACAATGTAATTTTTCATACCTAATACAACAAAAGAGTCATTATGTAAAGGCTTGAAGATGGTGAATGAAAATGTCCTGAACTGAAAGGCAAGTACCTCTGCCTTGCATTTATGTAGAATTTAGCCTTATATATATATATATATATATATATAGACACAGACTTCTCTCTCAGCTGTGCTCCTGTAACTCCATTGTTTCTCTCTATATCCATATGGATATCTGTATGTATAGATTGGAACAAGCGCAGAATTGGAATACCTGATTTCTTCTGATATTTCAAATATACTTAGAAGTGATGGTGAGTGTTCTTCAAAAAGCACTTATTGGAATCCCTGTTTTCTCATCATCCAGTTGATAGGAATTTAGTTGATAGGCCTATTTTATTTTTATGTGGTCCCATATCTGTGTCCACAGAGAATCAGATATAGTAGAGATCAGTGACATCAGACCCTTTAACTTCATTTACTCTTGAGCCCTGGCCTAATTCACCTCTTCTAAACACAGAGAAGCATCAGATATGAGAAACAACTATGCTACTTACTCTAGCTCCTTGTGAGAGTGTGACTTAACAGGGTAGAGATTCTCAAGGGCCAGTTTCTTGCCAGTTTAAGCTCCCTTTGCACAACTAATATGGGGCAAATTGAACGTGACATGCTGGAGAACACTGCCAAGAACCTCTGGGTTATTTTGGGACATCCACGAAGCCCAGCGAGGGAGAGTTGAAATCCAGTTAATTGCAATTCATATGGAATAGGCTCTGCAGCTTTGTAGATGTAGTTATTAATGGAGACATCTTGTTTTATGTACTTTCCTATGATAGGAAAAAAAAAACAAGAAATAAATAACTCCGAGTTTGGTTACTATGTGGACTGATCTTTAGTCATGTTCTCAGGAGTATTGATCTGTTGGCAAGCGCAAGCAGCATTATCACTGCCCTCCTTTCTCTGAATCCCATCAGGATTTAGGAAAGTGCAAACTTTGGCTGGGATTTCATAGGAGCTTTGCCAATGTAAGCTGCCTCAGAGATTCAGTGAGTGAGCTCATCTTCTAGATGTGTTGGCTACATGCTGTCCTGGATGTCTCTGACTTCCTTCTGGGCAGTAAAACCAGGCTGCAAGCCTTTTGGGGGAATCAGAATAGTAAATTGCTTGAACAGCAATTACTACAATGTTCTTGATGAGTTTTCTGCCACTAGGGCCCAATGGCTTGAATAACTGACTTCTACTAGTAGAACCTAGCTAATGATTCATTCACAATAGATTTATCTATTTTTGGATAACCAGATCCCAGTAATGGGATCCTATAGCCAGATTTATTATTTTTCTTAAGTGAGAATCGGTTTGTTTCAAAACTCATAAATAGCTACACAAAATTTAGTGTTCTCAAAGGTTGTATTTTTCTTTTTCTTGGTCAATTGATTACTAATGTTTCATGGGTATGAAGCATACATTTAATCAGGAAGTGGAACTCTTTATGAACTGAGGTAATTAATTTGAAATTTCATGGAGATTTTATCTATTATTGTACACTGTTCCAGCAATACATTCTTAAAGAATTAAATCTATAGGAGAAAAATGTCTAAGGGTACAAATAAACAAACCAATTATCTCCTGTTACACCTTTATTATACATGATGCATAAAAAGATCATATCTACTGATGCACAGGAGCATTGTGAAGAGCAATGATCCCCTTGAATTTCATACGACTGCTAGATTATTCTAGTGCCTGTGCTGAGGAATAGCAGGTGTTAGGAGCTTTTTTCCCCTACATGGAATTCAAGTCTTTCATCAAGCCTTCCTCCTTTTGCTTATCTCATTTCCTTCTTGTGGACAGAAACAAGTATAGCCTCAGCTTAATCTCTTTGCTCCTTGAGTGCCTTCCTTTATGTAAAAGATGTCATTTATTATGTCACAAGGATAACCTAATAATTCATGAAGTACTCTGAGGTCTCCGTATAGATATCAAAAATTATATTATGTTACTATTGGAAAAAAAATGTAATGAGCTATCCTTTTTACCATTTCTGCAATTTAGGAGCAGATGACTCAGGATGTGAACAATGGAGTTTTGAAAACTACATAAAGAATATATTTTTCCCAAACTATGTAGTTTGCTTTGGGATTCATTGTCAGATAGGATCAAGCGGTCAAATGCCTAGCAGAAAGAGATTTATGCCATTATTGTCTGAATAATAGCACTATTCAGACTTATCATCATTTCTGGCTGTATACACACACAAACATGTATGTAGTATATTCAGACAGTTGCACACACTTATACAAGAGATGTGTGTTGTTGTGATATTTAGAGTCAGGCAATTTCTAACTCACAAGTATTCACATCCAAATAGTTTTAATGATTCTACTTGCTTTTTTTTTTCTTTTACATATTTACGTAAACTCTGATAAACCTATGACCAAGAAACATCCACTTACTGCATATTTGTCATCAGAGTTTCTATATCTGTTTTAGGGAAATAATGTATAGGACTAGTTAAGAAATGGAAACATCATTTTCTATTGGTAGACCTATAAACAAGATTTGCGTAGGACTAATCCCAGTATTCCCTTACAACTCTACTTCAGATCCTGAAGTATCAGTGTGGCAAAGTTTGTACAATTAATGACCCTTCTGGAGGATGTAAAACCTTTCAAATCTTATCTCTGAGAAATAGCTAGTTTGAGGTATGACTAGCTCATCTTAATGCTAAGTCTAGCCTACAAATATACTGATCTTTAAAACTGGCACAAAATTGTATTTGGTATTTAGTATTTGATATTTATTGGACCCAATAATATGGCAGTTAAGATTTCTCACCATGTTGTTCCATAACTTTAATGTTAATGCTAGTCTCAGTAATAGTCTTAGACTATTTCCAAGATGGGGATGGTTTGGTAGTTTGAACATAAATTACTTGAGATAGATAGATAGATAGGTACAAATGTCTCGCTCCATCTGTTGTCTGAACACTACAAACCTTTCCAATACCAGAAAAATGTTTTCAATTTTTTCCCAAGTCCAGAAGTCCAATTAACTACTTACATTTGTAGTCCAGTCCAGTGTAGTCCAGGATATATTCCTTAAAGTTTTAGAAAATCCTAGAAGATTCAAAAATTCTGAAATTCCTTATTTAATAGTGAATAAGAAGAGCTGATCTAACAGCTTCACTCTTTTAATCATGCATGACAACAGCAAGGCTTTAACAATATAATAAGACAAAACCCCTCTGATTAAATTTTCAAACAGCTTAAGTAATTTCAGCATTGACTGGCATTACTGTTTTCTGTTTCTATTTACTTCTTTCCACCTGAGTGAATTCACTCTTGTACATGGCTGATACAAGGAAGTAACTCTTATCATTAATTGCACTTCTACACCTCTTATCTTAAGCAGAACTTTGATTTGTAAGTAGACAGAGTATTGTGAGTCTTTTAGAAGACTTCTGGGATCTCAGACTTCATTCACTATCACCTAGTGTAAGAGATTCATAGAATAACTCACTAAATATTACTGCGATTGTGAAGTAAAATCCTCTGACAGTCTCAGGATCTGAAATATAAAAGGCGCAAGGATGGTAGTATATACACGGAGTTGTGCTGAGTTTTGCTCAAGCAGCAGGATGCATGCATCTATTTAATACTGTACTTCAGCTGACTAACTTTTCCAGTTAGCTGATATTGGAGCCAATCAAGTGCTGCAATTAGACATTTGATCTGTTTTGTGTATGTGCACAAGTGTATTTTTTTACACTGGCAAATGAAAGAAAACTATATGATACTGAAATAGAAAAAGACAGTTAGAAAAAAAGGGAAAAATGCATTTATGCTGAAACCTGACTTATGACTGAGAACAGTTAGAGTAAGAACATGAAAGCAGGGAATTAAAGCAGTCAGAAAAGACTATAGAACAATTGCATGCGTTAATACAGAAGATTTAAAATAAAGCAAGTCAAAATCAAACAAAATATCAAAAATGAAAAAAAAACTGTAGAGAATTCCCAAATTGTGCTTATGAAACAACCTGAGAAAACAGATAAAGATGAAATTATCTTTTAAATATAGGTTCAGATCAAGGCAGGCAGAGCTGCTTGAAAATCCACTCATGAAGCGCTGTCTCCATAGATATATGTGCAAAAGAACCTCGTGTTTCATAAATGATCTTTTAATGGGGATACATAGAGATAATCCTATATAATTTAAAGTCATGAAGTAGGAGAGCTGACAAAGGGTTTAGGGGACTATTCTTTGTCCTACCTGTGCTGTAGAGCCAGGTCTGTGCTGAAAACCAGAAAAGAAAGAACAATTCTTTTCTGCAGATATCTACCTGCTAATTTATACCAGTATAACAGCCTAAAATAACAATAATAATAATAATAATTTGTTGCCTTGAAACTCATCAGCTCTAGCTTCTCTCAGTGAGTAACTAATCTGAGCTATGCAAAGCATGATGGGTCTGATAATGCTTAAGGAGTAGAGTTCAATCCTACATTGCAATAATATATATCAGATGCACGATTAGTCCACAGGGATCAATAAGGAGTTTGGATGTATCTGGGACCTATGAAGGTAGTAGACAGCATGCACATCTCCATGCCCTTTCTCTTCAAAGTCCCCATAACAATGTCAATGCAGAAATTACCAACACTACATGAACCACTCATTGAAGATGGCTTTTGCATGCCATAATAGGCTTTGTGATCTACTTATGCTGCACTCATGATCAAGCTGCTTTATTCTAGAATCAGGCTGTTTCCTTCTTTTCTCCAAAAGAATAATAAGTTTCCAGGTACCCTTGTGGATGATGTTGCCTTCCCTTTGCAATGGAAGGTCACAAGTATCTTGACTACCAAAATGCATGTAGACATTTCAGCTTCTTTATCACTGCATTGCTAAGGGTATACAGCTGACTGTCTGCCGGAGGTTACCTGCCAACTTACAATGGACAGTAGGATCCATCACAACAAGTCATATTAAAGATCAGTGCAGAAAGAGAGTCTAGTTAACATAGTGAAAGAAAATAAGATAAAAGAATCTAGTCTTAAAAATATCAATCCTATTCTATGAGTGTTTTGAATTATTTGCCTTTTTATTTGTCTTTTCTTGTGGAAAATTGTTCTGGCTTCGAGGTCAGATCTCCTTTCTACAGAACAAGTGCTCTAGGTCGTTCATCCCCTCAGAGATGCTGGAGTTAGTTGGTTCAATGTGCAGTTGGGTTGTTCTGATCACTTTGGATTCTTGTTACTTGTTTATGATTTCCAAAGTGACTTCTAAAAAAAGAAAAAAAAAAAAAAAAAAAGAGAGGTGTTTTCTTTTCTCCTCTTTCTTTAGAAGGTCCGCAAGCTAGATATGTCATGAAAGATTAGAAATTCCTGTGATCACTGAGTGATCTTGGTGGAGGAGAACTCCACCTCTCATGCTGCATCATTTCTCTGATGAGGCCTCATCTCGAGTACTGTGTCCAGTTCTGGGCTCCCCAGGACAAGAGAGACATGGAGCTACTGGAGAGAGTCCAGCGCAGGGCTAAGAAGATGATCAGAGGGCTGCAGCACCTCCCCTGTGAGGAACGGCTGTGGGAGCTGGGCCTCTTCAGCCTGGGGAAGAGAAGCCTGAGGGGGGATCTGATCAATGTGTATAAATACCTGAAGGGAGGGTGTCAAGGGGATAGGGACAAACTCTTTTCAGTTGTCCCATGTGACAGGAGAAGAGGCAATGGGCACAAATTGAAGCACAAGAAGTTCTGCCTGAACATGAGGGGGGATTTCTTCCCTGTGAGAGTGACAGGGCGCTGGACCAGGCTGCCCAGAGAGGTTGTGGAGTCTCCTTCTCTGGAAATATTCAAGGCCCGCCTGGATGCAACCCTGTCTGACATGCTCTAGGTGACCCTGCTGAGCAAGGAGGTTAGACTAGATGATCTCCAGAGGTTCCTTCCAACCTTACTGATTCTATGATTCTATTCTACGATAAATCTACTATATCAACTTTTTTTATGAATCTGTTTGGAGCCTGCCCCATGTGAAGAATAGTTCTGTTCTCATCCCAGTACACTAATAAAGACCATCACTTCCTCTCCCTGCTAGAGTGATAATTGTATGGCAAATTCTTGAATATTTTGCCAGATCTTACTTGGGGAATGAACCATCACTGAATTAAGGAAATTATCAAAATGAGGCCATGGCATAAGTAGATTATTTCTGGGGCTGAATGGGAACTCTAGAAAGCGTAACCTGGGTCAGGCATAGCCTGGTCATCTCCAAGCAAGCACACAGTAACAAAGCAGGTCCAAGGACAAGGCAGAAAATCAGTCCCCAGGTCAAGGTTGAGGTCCAGATCAAAGGCATACGTGGCTAGGCATGGGCATCGCTGGAGCGTAGCTCAGGTAGAGACCAAGGGCTTACTTAACAGGTTCTCCCAGGTGAAGGGAGGGGCATCTCCATTGAAGCTTCTTAGGAAAACTTCTTGGAAAAGCTTTTTTAGAGACCTGACACCTCTAGGTTGCCCCTGTGCCCAGTTAACCAAACCTCCTGGATCTCAGCAAAGCTGTGGTTTGAAAAGGGGTGGGATGAGGGGAAGGTTTCTGTCATTGCTTTGGCAGGCAAGTGCAATGCAGGCTCAGTAACTACAGCACAGATTCATGTATAAGGCTATAAATGACTCCTGTTTCGTTTTGCCTTGTTGTTTTCCAGGAAAAACTCTCACAGAACACCTAAAAACTATAAAGGAACAAAAACTTAAATAATTGTATTATGAATTAATCCTGAACCATTACTATACTGTAAACTTGATATCTAGCCTTGGAGTTAGTAGTGACTGAGGTTTATCCCAGAAATAACAGTAACAAATTTATCCTGATTGGGATCAGTTCTCTCCAGAATTCTATTCAGAATTTACAATTCTGTACTGTTATTAATTAGGAGTAAATTTAACTTCCCTAAATATTAACCTTAGAGCTGCTCTCCTGTCTCCATCCTGATATAAAACTTAGAGACAGCTTAGAAGTCCTGAAATATATTTAAGCCCCACCTCACAATAGAGTGTAAACCATTAACATGAACAGTTCTCTTCCTAATTGGAAAGTTCTGAGAAGCTAAGTACTCACACAAAAGGTCACCTTCTATCCCAAAACATTATTCCTTAATGTGGAGGAGATCTTCAATTTGAAGTTATTTTGGAGATAAAGTATTTCCCCCTTTTCTAGGATATAGCAACAAACTTCCACTAAATCCTAGCATTCCAAATTTCAGTATTAATCTTCCCTCGATCCCAAATCCTCAACCCAAATATAACTTTTCATCCACCAGTGCAAAGACATCTTCCTCCGTCTTGAGCTGAAGGGCTATTTAGAATGCAAATATAAATCAGCATTGCAGCTGCTCTGAAATGTAAACCTGCAGATAATTTTGGTAAATTTTGATAAGACAATCATCTAATCAAAAACTTTAAATGAATGTCAAAAATATTTACTTAATATATGCTTCTGGTTTGACAAGTAATACTCTGTTGTAGCCGACAGGCCAGGAATGAGCATTAAATCTAGTTCATGATCTTTTTTTGTAATTATGACTTCTAATTTTCTGAGTTCTAAAGCTTTTACAAACTTTCCCTAAAAAGCTGGAAATACAGTTGGAAATTTATTTTGGAAATAAACCCAATTTGGGGTCACATCCATATTTGTACTGACTATAAGCTTCCAGCAATCCTCTCTGACAGGAATCCTTATCCTAGGCTGCTCAATTTGTATTGTATGATGAGAGAAAGGGAGAAAAAGCTTTTAAGTGTCTTTTAATTAAAGTGTATTTTAATTCTATATATAATTTTAGGATACTTTGGAGATTTTACTGTACACTTCTGGTTCTCTGCTGCTCAGTTACAACTATTGCAAATAAATCTATCCTGAAATTCAACACAGACTTGTTCTAGTGCTAATCTTATCTGTCTTGGTGGGACCTCAAACTCTTTGCAGAAGAAACTCTTCCTCTCAAATTCCCACCAGCAGACCAGGATGCTTCTTCAAGAGGTAAATATAGCCCATGGCTAAATTCATGGCTTTAACTAGAGGCAAGAAGCCTACCACTTTGAAAAGACATTAGGCTCCTGATCATATTCACCATGAAGCTGGCATGAGTCACAGGCTCTTAGAATCATAGAATCATAGAGTCAGTAAGGTTGGAAGGGACCTCTGGAGATCATCTAGTCCAACCTCCCCTGCTCAAGCAGGGTCACCTAGAGCATGTTGGACAGGTTTGCATCCAGGCGGGCCTTGAATATTTCCAGAGAAGGAGACTCCACAACCTCTCTGGGCAACCTGGTCCAGCGCCCTGTCACTCTCACAGGGAAGAAATCCCCCCTCATGTTCAGGCAGAACTTCTTGTGCTTCAATTTGTGCCCATTGCCTCTTCTCCTGTCACATGGGACAACTGAAAAGAGTTTGTCCCTATCCCCTTGACACCCTCCCTTCAGGTACTTGTACACATTGATCAGATCCCCCCTCACTCTTCTCTTCCCCAGGCTAAACAGGCCCAGCTCTCGCAGCCGTTCCTCACAGGGGAGGTGCTGCAGCCCTCTGATCATCTTCTTAGCCCTGCGCTGGACTCTCTCCAGTAGCTCCATGTCTCTCTTGTCCTGGGGAGCCCAGAAATGGACACAGGACTCGAGATGAGGCCTCCCCAGGGCTGAGTCGAGGGGTAGGATCACCTCCCTCGACCTGCTGGCAACACTCTTCCTTAGGCATCCCAGGAGACCCTTGGCCTTCTGTGCCACAAGGGCACATGCGTCATGGTCACCTTGTCATCCACCAACACTCCCAGGTCCTTCTCTGCAGAGCTGCTCTCCAGAAGGTCAACCCCCAGCTGTAGTAGGGCATGGGGTTATTTTACCCCAGGTGCAGGAATCTGCACTTGCCCTTGTTGAACCTCACGAGGTTCCTCTCTGCCTAACTCTCCAGCCTGTCCAGGTCTCTCTGAATGGCAGCACAGCTTACTGGCTCTGGTGTGTCAGCCACTCCTCTCAGCTTGGTAGCATCAGCAAACTTGCTGAGGAGGCACTCCGTCCCTTATCCAGGTCATTGATGAAAAAGTTGAACAAGACAAGACTTGGGGGATGCCACTAGCCACAGGCCTCCAACTAGACTCCACACTACTGATGACGACCCTCTGAGCTCTGCCTTTCAGCCAGTTCTCAATCCACCTCACTGTCCACTCGTCTAACCCACACTTCCTGAGCTAATCTGGGAGGATGTTATGGGAGACAGTGTCAAAAGCCTTGCTGAAGTCAAGGTACACAATGTCCACTGCTCTCCCGTCATCTACCCAGCCAGTCATTCCATCAGAGAAGGCTATAAGGTTGGTTAAGCAGGATTTCCCCTTGATGAATCCATGCTGGCTGATCACCTTCTTTTCCTCCATATTTCTGGAGACAACATACAGAAGGAGCTGTTCCATCACCTTTCCAGGGATGGAGGTGAGGCTGACCAGCCTAGAGTTGCCTGGGCCCTCCTTCTTGCCCTTCTTGAAGACTGGAGTGACACTGGCTTTCTTCCAGTCCTCAGGCACCTCTCCAGTTCTCCAGGACCTTTCAAAGATGATGGAGAGTGGCCTGGCAACAACATCCACCAGCTGCCTCAGTACCTGTGGGTGCATCCCATCCAGGCCCATGGATTTGTGGATGTCTAGCCTGCCTAGAAGGTCTCTAATCCTATCCTCGTCAGCCAAAGGAAAGTCTTCCCTTCTCTGGACTTTCTCCCTCACATCCAGGCTGAAGGATTCCTGAGGGCTGCCCTTAGCAGTGAAGACTGAAGCAAAGAAGGCATTCAGTAATTCTGCCTTCTCTGTATCCCTTGTCACCAGGGCCCTCACCCCATTCAGTAGTGGGCCCACATTTCCCTTAGTCCTCCTCTTGCTGCTGATGTATTTGAAGAAGCCCTTCCTGTTGTCCTTGACATCCCTTGCCAGACTCAATTCCAACTGGGCCTTAGCCTTCCTCGCCGCATCTCTACATACTCTGACTTCATTCCTATAATTCTCCCAAGTAGCCTGTCCCCTCTTCCACAGTCTGTGTACTTTCTTCTTCTGTCTGAATTTGGCCAAGAGCTCCTTGCTCTCCCATGCAGGTCTTCTACCCCTTATGCTGCACTTCTTACTCATAGGGATGTACCACTCTTGGGCTTGGAGGAAGTGATGTCTGAACGGCATTTGCCCTCATTCTAACTTACAATGTTTCTAGAATCAACAATAAATCTTTTCATCCATTTCTTTTCCAAATCTTAAACTCTTGTCAGTACTGTCTCTACTCTTAAGAATGTTCAGGTAAATTCGGAAGTCCATAACACCATTTGTCCTGGTCAATAAGATTATTCATACTAGTCAAGAGCAATTTTTATTTTAGTTCTCTATGACTTGCAGACTATAGACAGAAAATTCCTCAGACTTTTCTTTCACAGATGTAAGCCACAATCCTAATGCTGTTTTCAAAATATCTCAATAAATCTGACTTTGTAGCCCCAACATTCATTTTCTTTCTCTAGAACACATATGATCTATGAATGAATTTATCTATTTAGCCCATTATTTCTAGTATAACAACCTCATCAGTAAATCTTTTAAGTGCATCCAGAAGCCCACCAATCCTTGACTGACCTTAAGATAGTCATAGCTGAAGAGGGTTCATTTGAAAAGCTGAATAATTAGGATGATTATCAGTCTTAGCTCTTTATGTCTTTCTTCATAAACCAAAACCTAAAGTTAGTTTAAGAATAACACACTGGTTCTTATTGCACTCATCTAAGCAATGAACAACTCAATACTTTTTATTTCTTTGACTACGGGATCCACAAGGATGCTTATGTCTCAAGTTCTTTCTATCCTTACCAGACTTATACCCGTGCTTTAAACACAGCAGAGCTCTGAAGTGACATCTAGCTTTACAAGCCAAAGATACTCAGCAACTCTATCAGCAATTGCTCATGTCCAAGTCCTTCAGGCTCTGTAGGATGCAGCAAGAAATCTGCATGATACAGTAATAATCTTAATACTTCAGTTTGTTCACCAACTTTCTGTTTTTCTAGTAGCTTATCTACTTCTGCAAATCCCTAAGCAAAGCATAACACAGTCGCTTAACATCCTTCTCCATGCTAATACCTCAGACTAGAGAGCAACCAACAAAAGCCTAGTTCTTTAGCCTTTTTTACAAACGAAAGGTGGAAAAAAATGAAAGGAAGTTGAAGCACTGAAAATATTTCTCCAAGAAGATGTCTTGTGTTGTTATAAATAGTGAGAAGAGAGGGGAATGCTTCATCCACAAACTAATGAAATTCATGTATTGTTACTAGTATGTTGTTTGAATTTTTACTATGTTGTGAAACCCAAGTTTATTTTATTATTTATTGAGAGAGAAAAGCTTCTAGTAAATATCTTCTGAGTCCATCCCCTTCTGATCTGTCATCGTGTAAATTGTGTTTTGGTAAGACAAAGTGGTCTCCCTTAGGCAAAGTTTTTAGTTTGTATGTTGACAAATACACCTGTAGCAATCAAAATAATCATTATTTCTGTATTTCTTATTGTACTTATTAAGTTTCTCAATAAATTATTTTTTTACTTGCTTGTTTGTTTATTTTAGTGCAGGGACTTGAGGTGTATTTTATAGTGGGGACCAATCATTCAATATTTTCTCACCTTCCTTTCTTATTCAGCCAAATGTATAGTCAGACCTCTTTAACATTAACATTTCCAAAGATATGATCAACCTGATGGATGAAAGGGTAATTGGAAAGCTTCCTTTTCTGTCAGAGGTATTCCCTGAAACTACCTCGCTGCAAACGGGTAGATAGTCATTCCATCTACAGACTCAAAAGTCTGCCAAATATGTGGTTGGCTACATTATGCTCTTCTGCACTTTTAACTGATTACAGCAGTTTCTATTTTTGCTCATTTTTTTATTATGGCTTTGATCTTAAGCTGATTAAGAAAAAGAAAAGAGTGGATCAAGCTGTTACCATAAGGATATTTTCAGTCCTGATACATGATAAGGTTTGATAGTCAGTTGATAAGAAATGTTGCAGCTCCATTTGCTTCCTGAAGCTTTAGTGATTTATTCCAGCTAAAGATGAGGTATAATAACGTTGATAGGTACATATTATCTTACAAACTTCATAGAAATGCTTTTGCGCAGTTAAGAGTCTCAATGAATACTTAACTACCTGGATTACTTAAATAAATGTACAAGCAGGCATATAGTAATATTCAACATAAATGTATTGACTTTAAACAAAAGACAACAATACTACACTATTTACATTGGCAAAATTGATATAATATATGTATATTATATATATATATGTCATTTTTGTAGTGGTTTTTATAAGATAGCTGAGATTTAGCATTTTGCAATAGTAGCATGCAGCAACCCTTTTATTTTCTTTTCCACTCACTTTCTAGCCTTCTTTTTTAACTTGAATCTTTTATATTCAGCTTGAACATTTGCTTGTAATGTGGTTCTAGAGCACAACAATTTATAGTAAATTGAAAAAGCAATTTTCTTGGGATAGCTAGCTATTCTCCCTAATTTTCACCTGCCAAAGTCTTTTCTATGAGTGTTGACTCAATCAGATAAAATGAAGGCTTTAAAGATGTTTGATTAGCTGCCTGGCTTACCTCTAGCTACTCACATGTAAACTGTCTACATATACACTACTCTTCCTTTTCCAGAGGCAACCACAATAGACATAGTGAGTTAAATTGTATGTTAAGCTACAGCTTCTCCAAGAGCTGCACTGAGCAATGAGAACATGTTCTAAGCCTATAAACACTTTTCATTTATGAGCTACCCATAACTTTATTCTGTTTTATTAGCTGAAATAAGAATGTACCAACAGTAAAAATAAATCAAATAAGTGGAGAAATTACTCACAATATGCATTTTCAATTATTTTGGTTTATTTTAGTTTCACTCTTTATAACATTTCATTTCACATCATACAATGAATGAAAGAAATCTTTGACATATTTCTCCTCCTCCACCCCAAAATACTTTCAAACAAGCAAACACCCAGAGATATGTCACCTAATTTGTGCAATTACATTTCTATAGACATCACGATTTTGCCACCCTGAGGTACAGTCTCTTGTTATGTGACTAATTCCCTTCATCTCAGTGGGGTGACTCACAAAAAGAGACAGTACTCCATATAAAATACTAGAATCAGTATGTTATGAATTTTTTAAACAGAGTATAAAAGGAAACCAGGGAACCTAATACTTCTAATAAACTGCCTAATTTCTATGGCACAGAGTGGAAAAATTATTACCTAGTTACACTCTTAGCTGATAGTTACTAGAAAATATTGAAAAAGCTTTTCATTTTATCGAATGTGAGCAAGCTTTTAATACTGTAATGATGAATTTAAACTTGTTCTGTATATATATGCATTTAATTGGACAAATTTTAGACTTTGAGTTGTTATCAGACTAAAGTAGATTTAAAATGAACCAGATAATTTAAGAACTTCCTACTAAAGCAAAATCAAACTATATAAACCCAGGGGATCCTACTTTAAGTCCAAAGGTAGTTGTGCTGTCTCAGCTTTGGGATTGCTTTGGGCCTTAGAAATAACAGGTCAGTAAACAGTACTTACTTACTTTGTAAATCTATTAAGCACTGCCTCATTACTCATGTGCATTTTATCACCAGTTCAATATATACCTAGTTTTATCTCCTGTATCATTTCTCGTGCTTTAGTGAGCGGTGGAAATTTTATTATTATTTATTAATTATTATTATTATTTAAAGTTAATTAAAAAAAATAAAAGAGGAATAGAATAGCGTGACTGCCAGTACAAGCCAACAGAATAACCTAAATCTCCATCAGGGAGTCTACAGATTCTATTGATTTGTTGAGCTGTATGTATTTCTCTAATCCATAAATCATTCTGATCTTACCTATGGCATTCTTAACTTGAGAGAACTCCTTTGAAATGTAACAAAGAGAAGAGCTTGACCAAAAATTTTGTAATAATAGTTAAAAAAAAAAATTACTATGCTAACTATAGATATAAATGTTAAGGAAAATGATTTTCAGTAAGAAAATTGCAAATCTTACAAATTCACCAAAATGGTGAATTTTCTCTTTCACTGAAAAAGTTTTCATTCACACTTGGTATTTCAGATGAGAGTAATCCCACTGCCTCTCCACTAATATTTTGCTGTGGTAAAAAAAGGTAAGTTCTTTCAGTATTCTTTTTTTTCTCCTTTTGCCCACTAATTTTATTGAATTTCTCTGCAATAGTTTCAGTCTTCCTTGAATATGGATGGAAAAAAAAATCCCATAGATTTCCAGATACAATTTCATTACTATCTTCTATATATAATTAATACCGCCTATCTCCTCTATAAATACTGTAGTAGATTTGCCCTAAGATTAAATTTGTCATTTGTTTAGAGAAATAACCAATTATTTGGCTTTTATTTTGTATTCTCATTTCTTATTTTTCAAATCTTATGGTCATATAGTTCCTCCAATAAAGGTAAGCTGCTGCTCCTTCTTCATATTGATGACTTCCAATCCTGTGTCATCAGCATATTTCATTTAGATTTTGCCTTTTGCTGGTCATGACTCATGATATTAAATAAGGTGTTCCTCAAAACTCATACTTGAAAGATCACCTGCTAGCTTTTATCTCAAACTATAATTTTCCTTCATCCTCCTCTTTTGCTTTTTAATTCCCCCTCTATCTACTACTCTCTCTCTCTTTTTTTTTTTTTTACCTAATTCCTAGTTTCTTGAGTACAGTTATTTGATTGATGAAGTAGTAGTATATCAAAACCTTTAATGAAAGCCAAGTATATTAAATTTGGTTCATCTCCAGGAATAATGCACACTCATTGGCTTGGTTAACATCAGGCATTTATCTATATGTTGCTGTGAACAGCTCAATTTATGTTGAAGTAATACTGTTGCAGAATAGTGGGTTTTATCTTAACCCAAAACTTCACATCTAAGTCTTCTGTCTTCAAAATAAGTTTCAGATCTTCTATTTAGCACTGTAAAACAAATATCAGAATCTTTGAACAACTTAAATAATGGGTATGGATGTGAGAAACAAAAACACATTTTTATATCAGAGTCTTCTTGTTTCTTTGTGGACTATGTTCTCCTATACCAATGATATTCAGGAAGAACATGAGATTTATCTGAACAAATAGAGACTTTTCTACTTTACAGATAGGGACAGAGGTGTCTAAAACAGCTGGTTAGTTAAAATGACTTTATAGGAAGTGGAAAGATACAAATACATCCAAAGTCAATTAATCTCCTCTAAAGCAGGCATCCGAAAAAGGTGAGTTACAACTGTCTTCATATTACAGCCTTCACTGACTGCATACAGTGTTTACAGTGTTTACGTCAAGGAAGATAGCTATATTTATTAATGTACGCTGATCTTGTAGAAGTGTGTTTTGTGACATCAAATTCCCTGTGTGTCAGTTCCTTCCTTTCTGCATTATCTATAGTTATATATATATTGAGTCGCACACTGAGTTTTTATTAAAAATATGGTGTTGCATTCTTGTTATTATTGCTAGAATATGTTGAACAGATTAGATTTAGGTAACATTAGATCATTCTATTTTTTTATTATACAGTTTAATCTGATACTTTTTTTTTATCAATATACTTTTCTACTATTTATCAATAGGATAAAGTTGTCCTCGATCTAAAACCATTGGGGATGAGCAGAAGGGAGCTGATCAAAAATACCAGATCCACTTAAGTCAGACCTTTACTTAACAGTTTCCTTTAGAAAAGCTTTTCTTTTGTGATAGAAGCTGAACACAAATTACAAGAGGAATGCTGACACTTGACTGTCTCATGAAAGATGTTGATGATGCAAAAAAGAGTTATGTGTGAGCAAGTATATAGCACTTTACAAACACAAAATGAGTAACTTGTTATTGTTTTTTTTTCCTCCTGCGCGGATCTCTAAATAGGTCCACTGGATTATGCTATATATAAAATTACGGTATTCATGTCTCCAGCAATGTTTGGTGTGAGTAACGTGACATTGCTATTCTGTTTCCTAAGTATTTCCAATTTACAATAATTCCATCATTATTTACATTGAAGACTATATAAGTCCTATTGGAATAACTGGGAATAAGATTCAGTCAGTCATAAATGCAAATGTCAATGTCTAGGCCACCTCAAATTTTTCAAATTTTACAGGATAATTCCGTTGAATTGGTATACTTAAGTCTGATGTTTGTTTTTAGAAACCTGCTCTAAAAATTACAGGCTAATTCGCCAAAATGTACTGGAATCAAAGAATTATCACAGCCTCTTAAGAGCTTGGGTCAAGAATCTAAGGCTGGGATTGAAAATACCTACATATATATGTATTTTAAATAGGGAATAATTTAACTTCTGGAAATATGTTTATCCACTGTTTAATGCAGTGATGTTTGACTTAAAACATCTTTATATGTGGCCTTTTACTAGAAGATGTCTTTTTTTTTTTTTTTTTTTTTTTCTTATGATGCCATGGATAAAACATGCAGCTGATTTAAGTTTAAATTGAGTTGAATCTTTTTGCCTTTATTCTACAGTTTTGGAATCAAAGAATAAAAAAAGGAAAAAAAAAAGTACGATAAATCAAAATAAAAGGATGGATACAAGTACAAAATGTTATTTTTTACCAGCACTTCCTTGCTGAGCGAAATTTCTAGCTGCTTCCTCTTCTTGTGTAATTCTGTTGCAATTTTTATTTTTTTCTTTTTTTTGGCAAGGCTTTCTTGACACTGCAGATATTGAGTAAATTGTTACTTATCATTGGCAGAAGATAGCGAGATGATAGCAGGCTGTTGTTGGTAGAAGTGCTGCAGGTAATACTGGTTAGCACCACGGACTACTTAGAGGAAACAGCGGAAGAAATGTTGTAAGCCTAAAGTGTCTAAGGCAGAAAAAACAATTTTTGCAGCATTTCCATCATGAAATATTGGTTTTGCTTTTGTCTTTATTGAACAGTTTAAAATGCTACAATAAAATAAAATAATTCTATTTTCCACTTAAGACTCAAATAAAGAGGATAGTATCAATAATAGTAAACTCCATTAATATCAGATGTTTATGTTTCAGACCTGAAAAAAGTATACAAAATAGTAAAATACACCTTGATTTATGCACCTAATTGACATACCTAATTTATGAACCTGGTTTTAGGCTTTTTAGTAGAAAACACAGAGGGTGAGAGAAAAGATTTAGATAATATTTTGGGTATTAGATGGCCTTAAATTTCTGGAAATCTTTATCTCTGTCCATTGACTGAGGCCTCATCTCGAGTACTGTGTCCAGTTCTAGGCTTCCCACTACAAGAGAGACATGGAGCTACTGGGGAGAGTCCAGCACAGGGCTACAAAGATGATCAGAGGGCTGGAGCACCTGCCCTATGAGGAACGGCTGCGAGAGCTGGGCCTCTTCAGCCTGGGGAAGAGAAGACTGAGGGGGGATCTCATCAATGTGTACAAGTACCTGAAGGGAGGGTGTCAAGGGGACGTGCACAAACTCTTTTCAGTTGTCCCATGTGACAGGACAAGAGGCAAAGAGCAGAAATTGAAGCGCAGGAAGTTCCGCCTGAACGTGAGGGGGAATTTGTTTCCTGTGAGAGTGACGGAGCACTGGAACATGTTGCCCAGAGAGGTTGTGGAGTCTCCTTCTCTGGAGATCTTCGAGGCCCACCTGGATGCAACCCTGTCTAACATGCTGTAGGTGACCCTTCTTTAGCAGTGGTGTTGGACTAGATGATCTCCAGAGGTCCCTTCCAACCTTACTGATTCTGTGATTCTATGATTCTATGATTAGTGATAGGATTTAGGGTTTTCCAATAAAAAAAATCAGGACTGTATATTAGAAAACAGTAACACTGTGCTCGAACATTTATTACTCTATAGAGCATTTTAGGATTCTGGTCTAGTCATTAAATTTATTTAGGAGTTTATTGCACAAAAAATATTTTAAGAAGTGTACAACAGTCAAAAGAAGAATTTGGTTAAGTATTTGTGAAGATATTTTAAACTACATATTTGGGAAAAATATGTGTATTGTAGATCTTTTGATATTAATCTATAAATAGAATAAAATATTTGCTGGATATTAGCTTCTAATATTAATATTAATTATAATGAGACCTTGTTCTAAGGTCTATAAGTATGTCATGGAAGGACTCTAGTAATGCAAGATTCATACTCCTGCCTCAGAGTCAGTCTACCTGCCTTCAATCACAGTACTTCAATTGTTATCAGCCAGAGTTATTTCTCACTGTCAGATTAATAATGATTGATGATCTAGTATTTATGATGAGGAGCTCTTCTGTTAAAGAGCTAGACATATTTAATTATGATTTGCTTAACCTCCTTTAAATAAATTATAAATAAATTAGAAAAGAAATATCGTTTTGAAAACAGGAATTCAGAAAATGCTAAACAGTATTATGTTAGTGATACCTTTTTGTCCCCAAAATTAATGACTTAACCAATACTATGCCAAAAGTCATGAGTTAAGAGACTCTGAATATTTTGTGCAGTGGAAGTATAAAATTCCGTATTTAGCTGGGGTGTTGTGGTTTGCTTCACATAAATCAGGGCCTGAGTTATCAGACATCTTTCTCTGAGTAATGAAATTGAATTCACATTTTGAGAGGAAAAGAAGTAAGGCTTTCATCTTCAGAACTCAAAGAGAATGTGGAAAAGGAAAGGGACATTCCCTAACTTATACACTCAACTGAGATGACTCAGTAGGGAGTCTTATTAATACGGAGCAACTAAGTTCCCTGGAATGTAATTCTGGACTGAAGTGGGCTGTTTCACTTTCTGGAAGGGCCAGAGAATCATTTTATCCTAAAGTAAAAATCTAACATAAATCAGATGAATTCTACCTTAAAAGTGCATGTTTCTGTCCTTTAACTGCGAAGGGATCCTCAGTGATTTAAATGTCTACAGCAGAAAGTTCTAATACTAGTTGAAAAAAATCTTCAGTTTTGTTGTCTGTACCTCAAATAGTGTGAAAAGGCCTGTTGTGTTTAATTTTATAGAACTACAAACTGATAGCAAAAAAACAGAAAATATATCCATTTTCTTATTTATTTGTTCTCCATTTAATTGTTAAATATCTATAAGGATTATGGTAGTGCATTTTTCAGAGGCTGTTTTTTGGGGAAGGGATTCTAGAGAAGTATTGCAAAATGCTAGGACAATTAGAGAATTGGTGGTAAGGATACTTATTTTATTCAATAACCTATTTGATAGCTATTTTATTAATATTTAATGATTCATGATTTAATAATGATAGGAACAACTAGGATGATTTAGTAATTTTAATATGTTTTGTAGGTTTGAAAGGAGCAAACGGAGAAAGAAACTTTTCTGCTTCTTTCACATCACTCAAAACTGCTACTGAATTCTTTCTAAGAGATTACACAAAGGCAGCTTTTCACTGGGCAATGATATAGGTATGAGTGCTCAGAAGTGACTCCACGTCATTAGGCCTACAACAGGTCTTCTCTGAAGAAGGCAGCACCATGGGCACCCACCTCTGCTGAGATCCTCCTTCATTCAGCTGCCATGAAGCAGAAGTGATCATTCCTGGGGTAAATCGTGGGTGGTTAGGACCAGTCCAGAAAGAATTTTACTTTTGCTTACTTGATGATCAGTCTGCTTAAATGCATTACTATATTACCCCTAAATATGCTATTTCTGTTATCAAATGAGAGATAGAAAAAGCTGAGGGCAGATACAAGAGCGAAATGTTAAAGTGACTTTTGTATATTTTTAATTTACTCTGAATGATGACTTGGTCTGAGGACTAAAATAAAAATAATCAAGATATTAGATGAAAAGGTGAGTCACTAATTACATATTTTATTCTGTTTTATTGTAATCTATTGAGGATGATATTCTGACACACTGTCCTCCAGTAGAGTATTTACTTCTCATTCCTCCTTATATCTCTTTACACTCTTTTAACAAGCTCTGCTTCTTGAAGATGTCACACATTACCAATTAGTCTTTTTTTCCTTAAGGAGAAGCTTACAGAATTAGAGATTGTGCTTCTAATTCCTGTTAGCTGTAAGAGGAAGCCCTACATGTTTGAATCTACCCATTTTTTGCTGCCAAGGCAACAAACAGAAGACTTGAAAGTGGCAGAGTGATTGAACCAGCTCATATAAAAAATCTCTTATATCAAGAGGGAATAAACATGCTTGTTTTCTCACTTGCATGTGGTGAATAACTACATTAAATCAATCTCAACTGTCCATCAAAGTCAAACTTATTAAAGCACAACACTGCAACAGAAAGCTTTTTGAAATCAATATGACTGATAGCTAACAGCATAAGGCTTGCACCCGCATTTATATTTTATAAGACTGACCTTTTCCACCATTTCTTATTTTTCTTTAATGGGCCACCTTCCAAAATTTAGGAAGTAAGAATGAAAAGCTTCTTATAATTATAGAAGTAATGCAAACACTGTGCTATTTATTCAAGAATATATAAACCACAAATGAAAGATGAAAGAGAAAACAACAGAAATAGTGCCCACATTTCTCAACCTGTCAGCTACATTAAAAAATACTTATTAAAGTAGAGTAAGTGATGCACAGAAAGACAGTTCCTGCTAGAGGAAAGCCTCATTATAAACATACAGTAAGTCAATGACATTCCATTTTTTATTAATTTAAAAATACATCCACAAAGCACACCAGATCAATCAAGATGACTCTAAGTCAAGGTTTTCAAAGAACAGTACTTTGTTGGGTCTAGAATGCTTAAGATTATTTGACTGAGAGCTAACTTTTTCCTTCATCACTGTAATACTTAAGAGAAGGCATGTTTAGGATTTGGAAAATAAAAGAATTAATTTTTTTTTTTTTTAAACAGAACTTATAAATATTATCCTTTGATGTAGACCTATGTGATTTTAGTAAATATTTTTCTTCTTATAGATGACCCTATTATGGAGACCACAAGAAAGGAATAGCCTCAGATTGCCTTTTCATAAAAAAGAAGAGAAAAGGAGGTGGGAACAATGCACCCACGTGAAATTATAAAAGAGAAAATTTCACATGATTAAGAAAGAGATTCCAGTCTGGAATTTGATAGGATATAGCTATACACACCGTCTTTAGCTGTAAAACCAGATTCAGCAGCTTTTGCCTCAAGCCATATGGTCCTCTTTCTGCTGTATAGTTGACCACCCTTTCTGTTGGGATACTGTAACTTAATGGGTTGTTTTGTATTATGATCACAGACATGTCCTTGTTTTTTAAAAATCCTAACTTTCTTCCTTGTGTTCACTCCCTGCAGAGAGTATGTGAGCATGTGTTACTAGCTCTAGTCCCTGGCTTCCTGACTTTTATGGCATTACAGGAAAAATTAAGTGAGTTAAAATCTTCACAAAACAGGAATAGAAAAGACAGAATAACATTATGCACACAATCAGGTCCAGAACAGTCTATTTCAACTTTGTTTTAATTAGGAAACCTTGTGATATTAAAAATACATCCGATTAAATTGCTTTAAGTAGTGAAAATAACCCTATAAAAATAATATTCAGAAAAGTAACTAGATTACTACAATAACATAGAGGAAATGATTTAAGATATGCTTATTGAGCTATTTTAAATTCAAAAGGAACTGTAATTTTGTTTATTGTGATCTTCTATTTTACAGAAAGGATATCAGCACTCTTCAAAAGTATTTACGACATTTTTACTGAAGGTTTTCATTTTCTTAGCTCTGGATCAAGCTTACAAGAAATAAAGAATAACTTGGTTTAAGTTGTTTAAAAAGTGTGATGCCCTAGCTTGGAAGTAGCTAAACTGAGGAGTATAAATAGAAATAATAATAAATACAAATCATTTCACATTTCTTAGATAGTCATGGAAATCTTTTACATAGAATTTGTATAATATTATTCAAAAGACATTTGTCCCTTCTTTTGTTAGTTTTGTTTCATTAAAAAGTGTAAACTAGTAAGTGCAAACTCCCACATTTTAAGATAGTAATATAATCAAGAAAAATAGTAATTTTGGCAATATTTTTATTTAGAAAAGTATATTGCAGATAGTTTATTCTAAGGGACAGGAGAATTACTTGAACCTAGTCTATTAGATAAAAGGATCCAAGATTCTTTTATGGATCAAAGATGCTTCCATCAGCATTTTTGTGAATCTATCTTTTCCTTCCTCCTTAAGATGAAATGGGTTTTCCAAATAGGTCATGAATATATTCACTGAAGCAAAAGGAACAATGTCATCTGATCTGAGTAAGTGCTGCACTATACATCAAAGAAAATAATAGTTAATATGCAAAGATTTTTTATGAGTAATTCAGCAGCTACAAATGAGCAATTTTGAACAAGGAATGAAAATCAAATGCTACTTAGAACTAATTTACAAATAGAAGAAAAGGACTGTATTTGCCAAGTATATTATACACTGTGAACATTTTGCCTACTTCCTGCCACAAGTGAGTCTCAGTTGCTCTTTCTAAAACATTTTAAGAAAAGCATAATATGTCTGCTAGAGCAAGTGTACATGCAAAATAGCCTCTTAGCTAAAATAAAGCTTTTAAATTTCAAATGTGGCAGCTGCATATCTTCTCTCAGAGGAAGGAAAAAGAACACCTAAATATCGAATCTATATATGATGAATAATGCTACATTTTGGCATATGATCTGAATAACAAATAGTATAAAATAGCACATAATAATTTATTATTCAATTACCCCCCAAAATCGTTTTATTTTTATTATTATTATTTAACAGTATCCCACTATCTATTTCATAGGAAATATAAAAAGAAACTTGGTCCTACCCTTGGATACTTAAGCTTCAAAAGTTATGGTGTCATATATGATTCTTTCCTATTTAATCCTGGAGTGATACTCCTGAGCCATAAAGTACCCTCCAACTTTTTTTCTGCTCCAGAGAAAGATTTAAACTATTACAAATGTCTATCTTTAACAATGTACTTTTTATCTCTCTATTGGCTGTCACGGGGCTGGTAAAGTCAAAGTGCTCCTCAGAAAATCATAGGTAACTGTGGCACGTGGGGTATAGTCAATTTACAGAGCCTACCGTGCCTGTGCTGAGGAATCAGTGGTTGAATACAGGGAGAACGGAGCAAAGGGGATCTATTTCTCCCCAACTCCTTTCCTATCACTTGTCTCTGGCTCTCAGGATGAGCTGTCCGTCCTTCAATAATAGTGAGAAAGACAGTTACATACACAGGCATGAAATAGTAGAGATGTTAGTGATGCAGGGAAATGTCTAGTCATCTCAGTCATAAATGCAAATGGAATAAAAACAATAACTTAAAATGCTATTTTTACAAAGCAGACTCTCAGCATAATTTTGCTACATTCTAGCATCTAGCACAGAGAGGGCAATGAAGTATTACAGAGGCAGATGGAAGTGGGAGACCAAAGAGATGGGAAGAACAACTTTCAATGCAATGGAAAGAGTGTGTTGGAGAAAGGAAAGGAAAAGATATTGCTTACAAAACTAAAGCCAAACAAAAGTTCTCTATGTCTCCTTTTATTCATCATTTTATGTTTTCTTCTGTTATTTGGTCTTTATGACCTTAAATTTCTGTTTTAGGAGGCTTTTTCTCACACATTTCTTCAGGTTTAGCATTAGTGGAAAATCTCCTAATGTTTAGATCCTGTGGTTAGTGCAGATTTATAGTTAGACAAGTCCTACCTTCTAAAATATTTAGACACCTACTTCGTTCATTTTGATAACACTTTGGTGTCTATGGATTGATGTTTATATGTTTAGCTAAATACTGTTTTAAGTATAATTTTACTAGGATACATGCCACCATACAAGGAAATTTATTGCTGTAGTTATAATGGTTAAAAAAATTGTAGTAACTGACATAGCATAGAGGTAAAATCTTGTAAGTGCAGACCAAGCCCTTGCCTATAAGAAGCTGAGATGGAAGATTATGTCTCCCTTGAGAGCACTGTGTAAATTTACAGCAGTAGATAAATGATGCAATTGGAAAAGGATTTTTTTTTTTTTTTTTTTTTTATAGATAGCTCTGAGAGTAATGCAAAACGGCTGTGAGAAGAGTATTTTTAGAGGATGAACAGCTCATAAAGAGAAATGGTGGAGCTATAGACCATTAATATAAGTAAGCAAGCATCCAGTGCAGCGTGATGCAAATGAGTTACATATGGCCTAGCAAGGCTCTAGTCAGGCTGATGTAATAGTATACATTTTGTCTAAAAATAGCAACATGCTTTTGGACTAGCTATTTTTTTGTTAGTTAGACTTACCCTTCTATCAAAATGAATTAAAGAAAAAGGAAAAACAAACAAAGAAAAAATAATGTCTCAGTATATTAGGGAACAAATGTGAAAACTGAACTCAGAAAAAAAGAAAATGCCTTGAAATTCAGCCTCTCAGAGGATTCAAGCACTTCATCCATTAGAAATGAATGTTCAGAAAAAGGTCCACTCTATTCTGCTGGCTCCTCTAGAGGAAAAAAATTAAGGTAATTTGAAGACAACCAGACACGACTTTTTAGAGATAGAGGCAAATGAACTGCCAGTTTTGACATTCTGTTCTATAGAAAGGCCTCTAGCATTACAGCAGTCTTAATATCTTTGTGTCATTAGTGAGAGAAGAGTTGAGAGAGAGATGTGTGAAGATCCAGCTAGGAAATTATATTATACTATTTACATAAAATGAAATGTTCATAAATAGTAAAACTGTCTGGGGATTTAGGTAGTTAAATAATAATAATAATGTTCTCCACTTTGCTATTTAGTCTGCACTGTTGATCATGCCCAAATAAGATTGATGAAATAGATTTGCGGATACATTACACAAGGAAAGGGAATTAGCTGCCTTTGGCATCAATACTGGCTGGTCAAGAAAGAAATTTTCTATATAGAGCATAATTTTGCTTTAGGAAGCATATTTTTTATTCTTTATTTGTATACAGATGTCTGTTGCTTTGTCCTTAATACTGTTTGCTAGAGCCAAAGGAGGAGAAAGACTTATGCTGATTTCTCAATGCTACAGGAATACTCTGTAAAGACAAGATGCTTATTTATTAGTATATATCTAAAGGCTATTTTGCCAAGAAGTATATGGTGTTTAAGAAAACACCTCTCTGCACTGCATGGTATTCTAGAAAAATTATTGGGTTTTGCAACAGTAAGGAAAATTCTTACTATGCACTGCAAGTATGTTTTCGTGTGCGACTTTTACAAACAGATGTAAGTATGCATGATTATAGGAAAAGGGTAAAGTATTTTGAGCATATATTGGGTGAAAGATGCAGTTCTGCAAAACGACTTTATTTCATCTGCATTTCTTCTAGATGAGGTCTCTTTGGTTTGCAACTTCTGCCCACATTTGAAACTGATTTTAGGCCAAGTTAAAGAGTCAGCCTGCAATTCTTACTTCTAGAATCAAGGTTTTCCTTCACAGATTGGGTACATATATGAAGGGAATCATGTCATACAGCAAAGTCTTTTAGAGGATACCTCTAGATGTTTGTATCACTAAAAAAAGTTACAAGAAAGCAAAAGGGCTTTCTTTAGAGGCCATTTGCCAAGATTAGCCTGTCAGATGTTAAAATCAGAAAAAGCTCCTTCAATGGTCTTCTGAAAAAAGGTATTCATCTGTTTCATCCTAACAAAGGCTTTCTGAACTGCAGAAAACTGATTAGGATGTGCCACTATATCTAATAGTTGTCACTGAGCCTCTAACCTTCTTTTCTTCTTCTTTATATTAGTCTTCAAAAAGCTTGGGGAAGTAGCCTATGTGGAAAGTATTCCCATCTGTTTTAAATCTCATACTTGATAATTTGGAGGCTTGCTTTCTCCAAATTACCTTTCGTGTGGTATGTTGTTACTATTTCTCATTGATTCAGTATCACAAAAACTAACTCCAAGCTTTCAGTCAGCTTTAGATCTGATTGTCTTAATTTGCCTGCTCAGCAAGTTTGATGATGATCCCAAGCTGGGAGGAGTGGCTGACACACCAGAGGGCTATGCTGCCATTCAGAGTGACCTGGCCAGGCTGGAGAGCTGGGCCAAGAGGAACCTCACAAGGTTCAACAAGGGCAAGCGCAGAGTCCTGCACATAGGGAGGAATAACCCCATGCCCCACTACAGCTGGGGGTTGACTTTCTGGAGAGCAGCTCTGCAGAGAAGGACCTGGGAGCGCTAGTGGACGACAAGTTGACCATGAGGCATGTGCCCTTGTGGCACAGAAGGACATTGGTATCCTGGGGTGCATTAGGAAGAGTGTTGCCAGTAGGTCAAGGGAGGTGATCCTGCCCCTCTACTCAGCCCTGGGGAGGCCTCATCTCAAGTCCTGTGTCCAGTTCTGGGCTCCCCAGGACAAGAGAGACATGGAACTAGTGGAGAGAGTCCAGCGTAGGGCTACAAAGATGATCAGAGAGCTGGAGCATCTGCGCTATGAGGAAAGGCTGCGAGAGCTGGACCTGTTTAGCCTGGGGAAGAGAAGACTGAGGGGGGATCTGATCAATGTGTACAAGTACCTGAAGGGAGAGTGTCAGGGGGGTGGGGACAAACTCTTTTCAGTTGTCCCTTGTGACAGGACAAGAGGCAATGGGCACAAATTGAAGCACAGGAAGTTCCGCCTGACCGTGAGGAGGAATTTCTTCCCTGTGAGAGTGAAGGAGCACTGGACCAGGTTGCCCAGAGAAGTTGTGGAGTCTCCTTCTCTGGTGGTCTTCAAGGCCCACCTGGATGCAACCCTGTCTACCATGCTCTAGGTGACCCTGCGTGAGCAGGGGAGGTTGGACTAAATGATCTCCAGAGGTCCCTTCCAACCTTACTGATTCTATGAAGTTCTTTATACAGTTCATAACTGTATAGTTGCCCAATTTTCAAATTAGCAATGAATATATTGAACAGCACCTCTCCCAGCTTCTGATATGATAATGATAATTTGTTCACTATGAAAAATAATTTGTTAATGCTCCTTCTTAGATAGGGAAGATCTTCTTGGGCTAACTGGTAGTAATCTCTTATTTCATGACAGCTTGGATCTGGAACATGAAATTCTTGTCCATCTGGAGCTTTCATAGAATCTTTGTGAAACATTAAAGTGTCTTCATTCAGCTAAAGGCACAAATACTTACTTAATTTGGCTAAGGAATTAGTATTACTGAAACTTTTGTTTCCTTTCATCCAGAACTAGACTTTAAGTAAAAATACACATTACTTTTCATAACCTGATATGTGACGAACAAGGCATATTTACAACCAGTAATTTAAAGAAAAAAAAAATCTGCATCAAATTTTTACAACATGTGCTGACCTGCACATATATGTCCATAAACACATGATGTCTTGGAGAAAATCATCTGCTAGAAAGTAGCCTGCTTTCCTTTTTATTTTTTTTAACATATGTATGAAGTGACATGTACTACTATCTTTTTTTTCCAAAATAAAGCTGCAACATAAATTACTTTGTGTTTTTCAGACCAAGCATATTCACAGTATCTCCCACCTGTCCTTTTCATTTGTTACAGAATAGCTGATTTCACAGTAGGAATGTTATATTTACATACAACCTTTCTGGTGTTTATAAATAATCACTTTCCATCTGCAATCATTTGCAACCTGAGTTAATGTGAATAAGAATTTGGATTAGATTTGGAAAAGATCTCCATTCAGCCTTCAACACCATAAGCATAATTAATTTTTGATGTCTCTCTAGAAAAGGAGTGATACTTTCAACACAAATCAGTGTAAAAATGCAGATTAAGATCCTCTTGATTTCACTGGAAGAGAATTTGTTCAGGACTTGCCACTTTTGAAAATTCTTAACTATACGTGTAATTGATTGAATTTAGTGCAGTTATTGATCCTAATGTCTACTGTTCATATCCATAACAAATTTAGAATGATTTTCAGGGACTGGATCCACACAGATGCAGCTTTGCCAATGCATATCAGAATACTTCGTTTGATGATCTCAGAGAAAACACCAAATATTATACAATTTCTTTTAACAAGAATGCCCTCATTTTCTTGACGAATCAAATGCACAAAGATATAACTATAATGCAATAGTTTTAAGTTGTAATATATAGGAGGAAAACAATGACTTTAATTGTTAATGAATTACCATTACCAGAAGTAAAAAAATAACACTCTAAGATAAACCATATTTTCAAGTTTGAGAAAAAATTATAAAAAAGGAAAACATTTGAAAAATTGTATGAAATTGTGCTTTAAGCATAGTTAAGCAAGCATAATAGGTATGATTGTATCACTTTTTAATAATTCATATTGAGTAATGTTTCCTGTGTGAATCATGAAAGTGCAATTAATTATTTCAATTTTGGAAAGTAATATGTTTCAAAGAGACATAGATCGAATGTTGTACACAATAATATGCAGAAATATGTTTTATTCTGAAGAGTTGGGAAAAAAGATATAAATTTTATTGTCTACTGAGAATTCATCCTCCAGTGATTTGTTTTTAAAAGACTGTTGTAAAATTAATAAAACTCAAAATAAAAAAAATATATAAATTAATATTTATATAAATGTATATACTATAAATTAACATTTGTGCAGTGTAATATAATTTTATGTACAGCCTATCTGTACTTTAAAGTGTCTAAGTAAATGGAAGAAAAAAAGTGGTTTGGAAGCAAAGGCAATAGTAGACACTACCCTAACATGGTATTGCTTACTGATAGCAGGCATTTGGATAGAAATCAATAAAATTCAAGCTTGATAATTTGCAGGAGTAACTACAACTATCTTAAGATGGGACCATAGTTACTAACTGGGCTTAGCTGCAGAGATCACACCTCTACGTGGTCCTGCTGGATGCCCATTATTGGGTAACCAAGTTGGCCTCTGCCCCAGGGTGTAGGGTGTTATAGCTGCTTCCACCCTATGGATTGAGCTCACCATCCAATCAATAGTATGCAAGGTGATCCAAAATTTTCGACCGCAAGTGTACAAATTTGCATGTCCAAAGCCCTTTGCCTGAGGGTTAATTTGAAGGCGCAGCAGCTGAGCTTGGGGAATTGATTCTTCTGGCAGTATCCAAACCCTCTCAGACATGTTTTCCAACCCTTTACGTCCTTGGTTGTGAATTTCATATCGGTGGCTACCCAAATGGGATAAATCTCCCAGGAGACTACAGTACCTGAGCCTGCAGGGGTAACATCAACTGAGTGGGTCCACCTTTCACAGAATTTGATGTTTATTAATTCGGCTTGTGATGGTTGAGAAGAGGGTAGTCTCATTCCCTTCTCTGATTGAATTAAAGACCTGCCTGAGGTTTATGAGCTGTTGCCATCTGCTGAATCACCCGCGAGGATCAGGGCTGAAGTAGCCCTGCAGGACGATGAGGAAGGTGAGGTGCCAGCAACTCCCTCAAGTCCTGCAATCTGTTCAGCTATTGTGACAAGCCCTATTCTTGGCTCCAGCGGGAGCAACTGCCCTGAGCATGCCAGTAGTGAAGGTCCCCGATCAACATCCTGCACGTCCATGCTGTGGTACCAAGATGGGGAAGATGGAGGCTCTGATTGAACATCTGGAGAGGGTCCATGGTCGGCGAAGAATCCTGTGTCAGTGCTCCCGGTGTGGGAGAACTAGTGAGAAACATCGTAGTATTGCCTGCCACTTCCCAAGGGGCCTGACTGGAACTCGAAGGCGATGAAGGTTTTGGAAAAGAAGATGATGAGTGGAAATGCGAGGAATGCGAGAGAGTATTTAGGACCAAAAGCGGCCTCTCTCAGCAGAAAAAAATTGTGTACCCACAAACTAGGAATCTGGAGAAAAAAGAGCGATTTGGAAACAAAGGCAGTAGTAGCCGCTACCCTAATATGATATTGCCTACTGATGGCAGGTATTTGGACAGAAATCAGTAAAATTCAGGCTATTGATAATTAAGAAGATTCCTGTGATCCATCTGAAGACCTGGAAGAAATATATATTGCATAATTCACTGGAGGGTACTTATCTTGTGAGGTGACACAAAGTTGAACTGCAGTACAAGTAGCCAGTGACTCCACAAAGTAGTCACAGACTTAAGACATTTTTAGCCCATTTGTAAAGACAGTGTGTTTAGTACGGTTTATTCAAAATTTTATAACTGCTTCTGCAATCTCATAGTCTTCCTTTTTCATTAATGTTGATGACTCTTCATGACAATATCATTCTTTTTATTTGCTTAGGTTACATTCCAGAGGGAAAATATTTTTCAGTGATTTACTTCTAGCTTTGACATAGTCTACTTCATGCTTTCTTTTTTTCTTCCTTTCCTTGCCTCAATGCATATAGTTTAGTAATTTAAGAAGGAAAAAAGAATATATTCAGCACCTTTTAAATTAATTTTTCTGCATGTAACCCACTCACCTGTTCTGGGAAAGTTTCACTGGGCTCTCTGAAATGAAGGGCAACTGCTAAATGCTGTAACAGTAAAATTCTTACTATAACTCTTCTCAGTGAGATGGGAAGTCAAAGAGGACAAAATCTATTTACAAATATAAAACATTATTATAATATTTTACATATTAATAAAGACAATCTCCTACTCAAATAAATGTAATTTAATTTTATTATGCAAAAAGGAGGGGTATAATCTTGCCTTCCTAAGAGGCAACAGTAGCTGGAAAACTGACTTCAGGAAGAGCCACAGTACTATTAGTATGCTGAAAAAACTTGGTTAATATTTAACTAAAATTATTCTACCTTCATATATCAACGGTGCATTAACAAGGGCATTTGATTATAAGAATTCATTAAAAAAAAAGATCAGAAACTGGGTTGGAAAATTGTGAATAATTGCAAAAATGATATAACAAAAATTACTGCAAATCA
Source organism: Rhea pennata (assembly GCF_028389875.1). Taxonomy (NCBI): domain Eukaryota; kingdom Metazoa; phylum Chordata; class Aves; order Rheiformes; family Rheidae; genus Rhea; species Rhea pennata. The sequence goes on along the minus strand of NC_084663.1, from coordinate 141,315,442 downwards.
CTTTAAGTGGCATATGTGTATAGACTAATCAAAATACTGCTATTAGTTCTGAGTGTCTTTGAAAACCAAGCATCTACTTCAAGCAGAATGGCAACAGTACAGCTAAAATCCCACTTGTTGGGATGCATAAAGCATCAACAGTGACAGATTACGTAAATATTTAAACTCCCTTCAAGAACAGGATTGTATTGTGTTTCAGATATTAGTATGCAAAATAATTGATGAAATACAGCTACTTTATTTAAGTCTGGCCTCAGTCTTTGTACCTTGAGCAAATGAAGCCAAAATACTATTTTAAACCTTTTCTGCTTTCAGTCATACCTTGTGAAGCAGATTCTCCTGTGACCTTCTAGGGAAAATTTTTATTTTGAGTAGTTACAAATAAAAAAAAGTAAAGGTTTTGAATTATATATAATCTGATTCTTTCCTTCCTTTCAGATCAGTACAAAGTCATATCACTGTAAGGCATTTTCTACTGCCAGTTAAGGGCTGCAAGAGAGAGAGGAAAAAAAAGTGAATAAGGAAGGAACACTAATTTTTTGAAAAAAAGACTAGTTTAATTAAGAAAGAAGGATAGGATAGGAGCCAGAGATGAACAAAATTATAGCAATTATACAATTATAATCACACAGGCATTTATGCATCAAGTCTTGTACTTATCTAGTTCTTTAACCCAGACGAAATGTGTGTAATAGAATACATGTTCACATAAGCATACTCTTAAGAGGATAGTAGACTCTAGGAAAAAAAAAATTGTATAATGATTTTTTTTTTGATAATCTGTTTATACTCAAAAATAGAGGCGATAATATGCACAAAATATTTCATCTTCATAATACTATGGCAATTTTGAGAAAGACAGCATAAAATATACAATACAATTAATTATATTTAGAGAAACAGTACTTTAAATTAGACGTCTACTAGCATTTCAAAAAATTGCTCTGTTGTGTCTATACTGTGAATCCCGAAGAATCAGTGTCCATTTCAAAGATGAAGTTTGCATAATATTTACATATTTGATAAGAAGTATCTTACACCCCACTCCATCACCAAGGTATACAAAATTCAGGTCTTAATAAGCAAATGTGCTGTTGAGTTAAAGATAGGTTAATGGGGAATAAATGTGGTTGAAAAGAAAAACGTCTTAGGCCTGGCATTTTTAAGCTCTTCTCCGTCTTGTAGTCCAAATAAATGTCTAAATAAATAAATTTAATGGCTTAAAGGGATAATATCCTTCTTACGTTTTTCAGCAAATTTATTCTAAGGTATCTGAATGTTTATGTCAAGCATAATCTACCAGTTTAGCAAACATGACTCAATACACAAGCAGCTATCCAGACATTTAAATATTAAGAGATGACTTAAAGCTGCAGTTATACTTATATCCCTCCATTCTGAAATATGAGGCAGAAAACCAAATAGTTACGCTTATCTTTCTACTTTTTGATTTGGAATGTGTGCTTCATTCAACACTATTTGGATAAATACCTGTATAGAAAACAAGATACATTATTATTATTAATAACAATAATAATGCTTACAAACACTTTTATGTTACTAGTGGTGCTGAAATATATTTAAAATCAAAGGCTGGACAGCCAAGAAGCAATCTAAATGTCCAGAAAGAAAAAGTCAATAAAAAATGTTATATTTACAATCCTCCCTCCTACCCCCAGAATTTCCATGCCTGTAACTGGTTAGAAAGCATTAAAATAAAGCAACAAGTCCCTTGAGCAAGAATTAACAGAGCAGAAGAAAAAAAAAAGAAACACAAAAGAAACAAAGCCATGGAAAAAAATGGAAATACTAGAAGCAAAAACAACAGATGGCAGAAAATAGGTTCAGAATAAATGCCAGCAAATGGTAAGTTCAGCAACAGTAACTTGTATAGCAAAAAAAAGCAAATATTAACATTAGTATTACTAGCAGATGCAACACTTTTTTTACTAAAAAAAAAGTTGAATGTCAGTGTCATCTTCTCTAGTCAATCACAGACTGCTGATACTGATTCTGATGGAAACAAGATGGTGAATGTCGTATTCCAAACATTCCTAACTGTGTCATTAGATAAACAGCTAACTGGCTATTTAAGAGAGACATGGAGCTACTGGGGAGAGTCCAGCGTAGGGCTACAAAGATGATCAGAGGGCTGGAGCACCTGCCCTACGAGGAACCGCTGCAAGAGCTGGGCCTGTTCGGCCTGGGGAAGAGAAGACTGAGGGGGGATCTGATCAATGTGTACAAGTACGTGAAGGGAGGAAGTCAAGGGAATGGGACAAACTCTTTTCAGTTGTCCCTTGTGACAGGACAAGAGGCAATGGGCACAAATTGAAAAACAGGAAACTCTGCCTGACCATGAGGGGGAATTTCTTCCCTGTGAGAGTGAAGGAGCGCTGGACCAGGTTGCCCAGAGAGGTTGTGGAGTCTCCTTCTCTGGAAATCTTCAAGGCCCACCTGGATGCAACCCTGTCTACCATGCTCTAGGTGACCCTGCTGAGCAGGGAGGTTGGACTAGATGATCTCCAGAGGTCCCTTCCAACCTTACTGATTCTATGATTCTATGATAATGAACCATAATGAGCCACCATGGAAGTGCTATAATACAAATATTTCATTTGTTAAGTTTAAAAGAAAGAAAATATGATGATAATTTTACTGTAGGAGTAATTATTTCAGCTGTATATGAAATCTTTTTTATTATTATTATTCTACCTATCTATGTGCCTGTCTATTCACTTACCTGTCTGTCTATCTATCTTTTATGGTAAATTGGAAAGTAGATTTTTAGAGCTGAAGAAACAATCTGCCAACAAAAAATAAAAGATGCCCAGACATATTGAGGGCAAGAAGATGGCTCGTAGCAACCAGAAAAGATTTATAAACAACTGATAGACTTCTATGATGAGTACTGACTCTATGGATGGGGAGAGTGCAGTACATGTTGTTTACCTTCCTTTTAGAAAGGTCTTCAACATAATCTGTCATAGCACCCATTAAGCCAAACTAATAAGATCAGGCAAACTTTATGGTGGGTGAAAAATCAGCCAGATTGCTGGCCACCAATGTTTGTGATCAGCAGGGCAAAGTCCTACAGGTAGACAGTAACGACATTCTTAGAGAGGTTGATATGGAGGCCTATACAGCTTAATGTTTTTAACTACCTAAACAATTGTATAGATTCTCAACAAGCCTGCAGATAATCCTGAATTAGAGGAAAGTGTTGATACATCAGTCGGCAGGGCTGCTATTCAGAGGAGCCTTGAAAAGCTGGAGAAGTGAGAAGGCACAAATATGAAGTTCAACAAAGGAAAACAGAGATCTGGCACCTGGGGCAGAATAACTTCATGCAGCACTACAACTTGGAGGCTGACTGACTGGAAAGCAGCTTTGCAGAAAAAGGTGCTGGTAGACAAGATAAACCTCACAGGAGTATGCCCTTATGGCAAGGAATACCAACCACATACTGAGCAACATTAGCAAGACTGATGTCAACAGAACAAGGAAAACTGTTTGGTCTTTAGTCTTGTGCCATATCTATGAAAGGAATATAAGCAGTATGGTGTATCTTGAGCTGATTCACTGCAGTTTTACAACAATATTTCATAGAAATATTTTAAGTTGCAGTTGTCTTTACATCTATTCATTTTAGTAGTGGTTATCAAGTCAATGATAAAAACTGCAGAATCACATGATTCCAATCATATTTTTTATGAAACATTGATTATCTATCTTACATTTTTACCAGTAACCCATTCACTTTAACCCTTCCATCTTCCCAGATTCCACAGTAAATTTTCCTGGATATTTACATCTTTTTGTCCATCTGTAGTAAACATCTTTGTATCACCACGAAAGTTTTTCTCTCTCTCTACAGCATCCTCCTCAATTCCCGATCAAACAGGGGTCTCTCCAAAGGATGAAAGGATAATCAGCGTGTGATGAGGAGTTGCCCAGGCTCCTAATTCATATGATTTCAACAATTATTTCCTAGAACATGACCGATTTACCTGACACCATATTGGCTAATAATAATCTTGGATAGATAGTGTGTATACAGATTGAGTGTTCAAGGGTACAGTGTTTCATATTCTCCCCATGACGATGTTAGAAAAGGACTTTTCCTGGCACTAATAGCAAATTAGAGCCAGAGTTAGTTTCTGTAACTCATTATCTCAATCAGAGGCTGGGCTGATCCCAAATAAAGACTTCAAAAGAGAGAATCTCCCCCTTCCTTTGGAAGTTCACTATGGGAATGGTCTGTGGGACTTCTGAGAAGAATCTAAATGATACATTCTCTTCTTCCTGTTGAATTTGTGATACACTGCTTTGTGAAAGTGCTAAACATATTCTGTTATTAATTATATTAATCTAATTTTAATTATTATTTATATCACAGGTAAATTAGATCCTGAAGACACCTTGCTGTTCTTATAATCATTTCAATTTTTATTATAAATCACTTTGGTCAATCAGTGGACAATACACACACACACACATATAACATATATATATATGTATATGTCTATATGTATATATGTATGTCTATATATAAGTATGTGTATACACATATACACATAATATGCATATATATGTACATATATGTATGTGTGTATGCATACCATATATACATATGTATGTATATATGTAAAAACAACATTTCACTTCAACAATATGATGCTGATTTTATCTGTCTTGGAGACCAGTCTCTAGGAAACTGGAGATATTTTTTTCCATATCGCTACTAATGATTTTAAACTTTGGAAGCAATATTTGTCTTATGGGAAAATGAGGCAATGTTTTCTCAGTCTGTCTGAGGTGAACAGAATGGATAGGAAAAAAAACACATACACAACATACTCTTATTTCCTTGATCTGGGGCTTTGTGTCTCCTTATATACAAAATCCCATTAAGGCTGTGCTTGCCTTCTTGGTATGAATGTAAAGAAAACACATTGCATATAGAAAGTATATACAGTATATAAAAAGATCATTTTCCTCACTAGAAATAATATCATTAAGTTAAATTCATTAACAGTTGCAAAAGATGAGTTTTTACAGAAATATCTTAGTTTACTATATATGCCAAAACTCTTCCTCAGGAAAAATCATCATTGCTGCTCTGCTTCTGCATGAGTAGTGTGTGGCGCAGCAATAATTCAATGCACAATTCTTGTCAGCAGTAATTCATTTCTGACATGACATTTATAATGTCAGACAACATCAACATGAAAAAAAAAGTAAAAGAAAAAAACTGTACTTCAATAATTTTTATTCTTATTGTGACTAATAATCTATGGTACTTTTGTTACCTGTAGCAGATGAAAATCTTTGAATGCTGGGAGATTTAAACAGTACTTAGGCATCCTTAATCATCTGTACTAGAGAAATGTTATGATACAAAAGCATTCATAGAATGATGGATGTATCACCTTAGGGAATTCATGACTTTGTCTAGGATATTTTTACAGCTCTGAAACAAACATTTTATCACCTTGCATTTTATGGGATTCAAGAAGAAGTGGAAAATTGTAGTACTTTACTAGTGAGACTACTTAATAATCTCAGTAACAGGTACAATTTACAGTTAGGAGTCAGTCTATACCTGTATTTAGCATCATTACAGGGCAAATTTATTCTGAAATGATTATTTCCTTTATAGGTGTTATGCTGATGCAATTATTTGCACTAAGATAATCTTAACAAAAACAAAGCAGAACTAAGCCAAATCAAGCCAAACCACACCAAATCATACTAAGAGATTATAACTAATGTATAGGAGGGGACCAAAATATGTCTATTTTATATGTCAATATTTACATATTGAGTAGGTATAGACTAAAATGTATTAGTTATTTTGGGTTTTAGAAATACAAAAGTGATCTTTTAATACATAGAAATATAAATTATTATTAAAAGCAAATAAATATTAATTACTGTTCTCAGAGTAGGTAAGATACTAAAAGAAAGAAACCTAGAATTACTCAGCAACAATACTTTCTCAGCAGATACTAATTGCACAATTAACAGTGCAAAGATAAAGTAGGAATTCAGTGGATATAAGCTATGGAAAACTTGAGTATATTGACCTCACTTCTGTTCATAACACACTAGGAAAAAAGTGACTGACTGACACCAACCAAGAAGCCTAGTAAAAAAAGGCATCTCTATGGGATCACTGCTTTACAGTCATCCATGCTGATACTATCAGTTACAGTTGATTTTCTGCTCTCTTTAAACAAATAAAAAGTAAATAAAAATCATAATTTTAACATCAAATTTTCTATGACAATAAAAGAAAAAAGATAAATTTTTCCTAATCTTTCAGATTACTGTTATTACTTATAATAAATATTGTTTATTTTCATTATTAACAATTTTTTGTGGAGTATATGCACACCATTTCTAAATCATCTATTTTAGTAAGGTACTTTAATGGTACTATAACTTATCCTTAAGGAAGAATGTGGCTTATTTTTCTTGAAGATTTTCCAATCATTGCTGTTGTTAATAGTATTTGGGGTTTTGTTATTTGTCAAACAATTTAGTACGCTGTTCTCTCTCTTCTTCCTTAGTTTTTCATTAGAGACTCTGCTGAATGTCAAGAAACCAACACTTACCCACATGAACTCCTTTTATGCAAATTAGATATGAATCACAGAGGCTGCATTCAAGAACCTTTATGATAGAGAGGGCACAAATGGTAAATATTTAACAAGGTGTCCTGTCTTTTCCTTTTGTTATACATCTCATATAGAAAAAAACGTTATTAGCATAACAGCAAAATTATATTTTCTGTAATTCCCTAGGCCCTCTAGAAACTTTGTTGGTATAAGATTGTTTGTAAATTATTTTGAAATTTGAAAAAATGAGTTGCCTTTTCATTTCTTCAAAAGTAAATGCACTCATCTAGGAAATTTTATTTGTTTTTCAGCTTTTGTTTCTCAGTCTTACAGTATATTTTCAGCCTTTTTGTAGAGAAAGTCCACTTTTCTGTTACCTGTATGACTGGCTTTATTTGGTGCATCTCTGTAGTGTTGATTATGATAGTTTTTTTTTTTTTATTATTATTATTATACACTAATATCTCACATTGTATATTAATTTGAACCAATTTACATTTAGTAACATCCTTCTATATTAAAAATTCAATCCTGACATCAGACTGTTTATTTATTATCTGCTTTTTATTGTTTATATTTCTCATCCTTGACTTTGCATTGACTTATACATCATTTGAATACTCCCTGCCAAAGCTTTACTTCTGTTGCTAGTTAGTATAAAAGGATTTTGTTATATTGAAAATCAGTCCCATTTAGGGCAAAAAGTCTGACTTTTTACCTTGAGAAGGTTAAAGCCAGATATAGCTCCCATTGCAGAAGTCCAATTCATCAAGCACGAAACACTGAATCTGATATCAAAAAAGTCATTCTTTACCTTGTCACGGTAAAAAAGTTGCACAAGATAGTCACATGTCTACATCAATCTTCACTCGTTGTGCCAAGGGGAATAACAATGCAAAGTTAAGTAATTCATCACTACTAGAGGATGTGTCCACTTCCATATCAATAAACTAGCCATGACATCTTTTAATTATATATAGACAATAACTTAATGCTTTCTGCAAGCAGCAGTTAAGAAATAACACAAAAATATTGATTAATTGTGTTGAGACATCATAGTTTGTAGCCCAATGCTTTTAAAAATCAATTTCTCAACTGTTCTTTAATTTCAGCATAAACATAATTAGGGATAACATCAATTCTTCTTCAGAATATAGGAATACCTGATACCCTTCTTTCTCTTCTGAAGCTGTAAAACAACATTTTAGAGATCATCCTTAGTAGAAGAGCATAAGAACAAGAATAAGAACAAGAACAAGAATCTATGGGGAGATGTAAGGAGCCTAAGTCCATCAGTTTGGAAGCAGTGCTACTTTCAGGAACATAGCTTGGCTGTCACATCATCTGGCAGACTTCTGAGCTGTTCTTCATTAGCATTCACAAAGGTGCTGGAGTGCTGACACAGACTTACAACTAATGAGACCTTGCTCAACTTGAAGTCCCTGAGGCATCAAACTAGCAATTTCAAATTTAAGAATAGTCATTGTAATGCTTGCCTTGCTCATGGAAAGCCTAATTCCATATCTGTTAGTATCCAGAAGAAAAGGACAGGATGAAGTTATTGATCAATGACACAAAATGTTAATGCGTACACAAAAATAACCAGAGATGTATTGTGTGTTATAACACTCTTATGGAATTTGGGAAATGTGGCTCAGATTCCTATTCTTCCTAATTTGAAGCCTATGCCTTAGAGAAGTGGTTTCTTTACTAAGCATGACTATTGATATTTCTCATGAAAAAAAAAGACCTTCCTAAAGGGTTATCTGATTTTAGTGCCAGCAATATGTTTGTATAGGGGGATCTCAAGAGGAAGAAGACAATTAAATGTTTGAACAAATGCAGTAGTTTCATCTGAATTTCATTCTGTACATTTGAAAAACCTGGTCACAAAACACAGGAAATAAGGCTTTAGAGACTGAATTTGAATTAGATTGTGGCTTTAAGCACAATATTTCAGAATTATGTGTGATATTTTTAGGTCCTTTCTTGTCTTATCCCACTCTCTGGGAGGAAAGTAGTAGTCTTGACTACTGCTCAGCAAATAATCAAAGTATGAACCTATAAATAGATCTTTTGTTTTCTTCTAATATATATATATTTTTTTCCTTAGAGGGGTCATAATGGCGATGACTATGAAACAGACGATAAGGTAGAGAGAAGGAACTACATACGTACAGATTTGTTAATGAGTAAAATCTAAGAATAAAATGAATGTTCTTTTTAAAAATTTCTTTAAAACTTGTTTGAAGTAGGTTATTATTCATGTTTTTCTACAAAGAGATTCTTGTGTGTGATTCTGAAGTATTTATAGGTGTATAGCACAGAGATATTTAGTTCCAGGCATACAGAATTCTCAAATATTAAACCTTGCAAATTTAATTATATGAAAATGTATTATTTCAAAGCAGACAGAGATCAGAGAGAATCCAAAATTATGAAACAAAATTAGTACTTTGTTAGTATATAAATATTGCAAAATGCTTTTAGATGGAGTAAATGAGTCTAGTTTCTTAAAAGTATGATAGTATGATATGGTCTGAAGGTTGTAAATCAAATATTGTTTTGCTTAAAACAGAAAAAAAGACCTTGAATCACTTTAAAAAACAGAAACAAAGTGAACAAAATGAAAAAAAAAAAAAAAAAAAAAACAGGAAATTCTATCTGAATATAAGAAAATGCTTTCTTTATTGCCAGGGTGACAGAGCAGTGGAATAGGTTATCCAGAGAGGTAGCGGAGTCTCCATCCTTGAAGATATTGATATATAGATATCAATCTATCAAAAGCTGTCTAGACAAGGTCCTAGGCAACATGTGTTAGGTGACTCTGCTTGAGCAGGGGGGTTGGATTAGATGCTTTCTAAAGCTCCTTTCCAACCTCAAAAATTCTGTGAGTGACGGGGTAATAAAATAAAAAAAATGGAAATGTAGCAGGATCGGTATAAATGAAAGTAAAAGATTGTATGAAGAGTGAGAATGAGATGAACAGAAGAAACAGATTTACAAATGTAGATTAAAGCTATACAGTCTTCATTAAGTAGCCAACTACAAAACACAGTTACTTTTAGATGTAACTGGCTATTTTGTATTGATTTTCCTTTTAAGTAATCGCTTTTCGAGATAAAAATTAAAAAAGAAAAAAAAGAGTACTCATGAATGTGACCATCTGGTTTCTCCTTTTCCACAAGTTTACCTCTTGGTGTTCTGAGCTATAGTGTAATGACACAGCAAAATTAATTTATGACTTATATCAACAGTAGAAGTATTATTTATCTTTGTTATCATTGATACTGGCATATTTATTTTTAATTTAATATTATTGCTATGATTGTTATTATTTCTTCTTTTCAGTCTTTTAAAGACAATCAAGTTTGGAAACCTGAAGCCAAGTACAACCAACTGACAAAAGGAAAAATACTGTTTTTAGTTCTAGCAGGACAGAGATGTAAAAGGGATGAAAAAAAGATGTGGCCAATTATTATTGAAAATATAATCCAAGGACAATAAAGTGGTATTGTTTTTTCTGTTTTTTTTCCTCCTGAGAATGTAAGTGGATCATCTAAATCTTACTTGTAATGATGTATTTGGCTGAGAGAACAGAGTTTGATTTTCAATATCAAATTGTGTTCACAGAGCTGTCTTACTGAAAAATGCATCTTTTTGCTTCCTCTGTGAAGAAGTAGATTCAAGTTTTAATCTGGAATCACTTAATTGAATTAAACACAATCCCCACGGTAGCATTTACAGAGTTACTTTTCAAAAAAGTGCTTTCTGTAAAAAGGTTAATAGTTAAAAAAATGACAAAGCGGTATTTGGGATATCACTTAACATATTGTATTTTTAATTGTAAAATTTCTGAAATAAAGATCAGCACAATATCCTTTTTATCAGATGGAATTCTAAGTCAAAGAGGTAGCCTTAACAACTTTTTGTGATGGTTGCATTTAAGATGGGATTCACATCATAGATATCTATTTGTAGATATGGATACGTGAGCTATATAAATAAGCCCCCACGACATCGTGTGCAGACAGATCTGTGGTTCAGTGCAGCTGCTCATACAGCTAATATCATTAGAGATGCCCTAAATATCTAGCATTCACAATGCAATGTAACTTTGACTGAGAACTCATAGGGTGCGGGATCGGACTCAGATCTGGCCTTCTACATATCTAGCACCTAGTCAGTACCAATGGCCGTGAGAGGAAACAAAAGGCAAAGCAAACAATATGGCCTTACCTGTGGTAGGTATGATTAATAGTCTCATTACAGTGAGATGAGGTGAGGTGCAGAAGGGCACGTGTGGCCTTCTCTGTATGAGGAACAGTAAACAAGGGTTTGAAGAGCATCTGCAGAGGGAAGACCTAACAACCCTCCCCAAAGATAAGAAGGACAGTATGGCTGTCCAAAAAGAGTTAAAAGACAACAATTCCTTGAAGAAGAGAAGCTTGAGAAGTTCAAAATGATTATTAAAAAAATCTTTTTGCTAAGTGCAGCACTAAAACAGACACTGTGCTTCAGGTATGATGTTGGACTATATGACCCACAGGTGCCTGTCCAACCAACATTTCTATGAATCTGTGATATTCTATTTGGTCTTCAGCTGCCACTTCATGGCAGTGCAGGTCTCCTTTTTAGGTCTTGTGTCATAGCTGCCAACTATGGCATTCCAATAGGTACTAGATACTTGTGTGTTGTGAATAAGCAGTCCTCAGTGTCCTAAATTAATATGACACATTGTTGTAGATCTGATAAGACATTTATCTGTTTGTTTTTCTATAATCTGTGTGTCAAAATCTCCACATAGTTAAAAACTATGAAATAGTTGCACCTTACGGACCAGAAAGTGAGAGGTACCCTGTCATAGGGACAGCCTCATGCTTACCACCAATTTATCACAGATGCAGTCATGGTGCTGGGACATTTACAACTTTCAAGACCTTTAATGCCTTCTGCCCACACACCTTGCATCAAATTTTGTTGCAGTGTTTTGTGACAGTTGATCAATTAGTGTAGGTGTGGAATGGTAAGTCTATGCTAAGCAATTAGTTGAGTCCTTACATAATTGAAATACTTTCTAGTTCCTAAGGTGCAGCTGTTTCATAGTTTTTAACTATGTAACGATTTTGACACAAAAAATTACCAAAAAAAAAAAGAAAAAAGGAAAAAAAAAGAAAAAAAAAAAAGAAAAAGAAAGAGTGTATCCTTTTTATTCATGCTCTTCCACTGTGGGATACAATTAGAGGCTAAGCAGCATATCCTACGGTGGGCTCCAAAGTCCCAGTCAATTCATTTCCTTTCATATTTGGGGACTTGGATTGAATCTAGTGGAAGTCCAGCCAGCAGTGAGCCTGAACATGTACTCCAAGAAGAAGATGATACTCACAATACAGACAGCTACACAGACACACAGACACAAACACACTCACAACTAGACATCCAGCCCAGCCCAGTTACCTATACCAGTACCACATGAGCACCAACAGCACTCCTCTAGGCAGGGACACAGACATCCCACTCCTGCAGCTCCTCAACGGCTGAGCATGGGGGAAGTTCACACAGGAAATGCACACACACCCTCACTCTCTGTGTGCACAACGCTTCACAGCTATGGGTCTCTTCTAGGCCTTCAGGCTCTGGGATCCATCTGATCTCCATGCCCAGACCACTGGTTCACTACCAGGTCACCAGCTGCAGATCTCTTCCTCTTCACTGGCTAGTCCAGCTTGAATTTTGTTGGTGAGTTACACATCCATAAACACACATATAGAATGAAGAGAAACATCACAGAAAATAAGACTAGAGTGTAATAAGAATATAGGACAGGCTGTAGTGATCAGGCACAGGGCTTGGACAAACAAATTGCCAACCAGCAGCTCGTTTACACTCATCTGGGCCTTTTGTCCCCTCCCCTCTCCGTAATCCCAGGTTTATTATTCCCCTGTCCAACCCGATCCTACCTTTCTCCAGCCTTGTCTCATCCCAGATAAACAATTCATCTCCCTCCATTTTTTTCCCCCTTTGGTCCCACTTTCTGATACTCTTACCTACACAATTTTGGTTATATATGATGTTACAGACATGGTTACCTCAGCACTGCAGGTTCTGCAAGATTGCAGTCATTAAAAGGACCCCCATATAATCCCCTCCAATCATCCAGGAAGGACAGTCATCTTGCTGAACTAGCTACTAAGTTATTCTATCTTATCTACTTACTGTGATTTATGGCTTAAGTAAAGTCATATATATAAATATATATTTTATATATATATGTGTATATATTTAAAGTTTAGCTGATCTGAATTTCATTTTCTTTACTAACCATCATACCTACATAATTTTACCTGATTTGTGACCTAGTTTGCCATTCATAACCTACACTGCCCATCAAATGGAGAGATTATTTGAAATGACTGAAATTATTTGAGATGAAAGAAAGAAAAAAAGGAAAATTTCAGAAGAGTCAAGTATTTTGCCTTTGTGTCTTCAACATTTTTCTTAAAAAAATAATCCAGAAACACAGACAATAAATGATGAGTATTATAGACATATAATAAATACAATACAATAAAGTACAACAGTACTTTATTCTTTACTTCCCACTTTTCATCAGTTTAAAATAAAATGCAGGTGGAATGGTTTAGTTTAGGGTTTTCTGTTTGATTATTTTGTAATTCAGGAGAGGTGTTCTACTCACAGCTTAAATGTGAAATTTTCATAATAAAAAAAAATTTATGAAGTTAATAACATTACTTTCAAAAAAATCTAACTTAGTCCCTGACTTATGTGAGCTTTATTATATCCGACCATCGTCTTAATCTTTATAATTTGAACCTGACTGTTACTCTACAGTTAGGATGTTTACTACTTCTTACAGCTCAACTCACTTATCTGCCAAAATACTTTCCTTTAGAAAACCTACACAAAGCTCAAGCCATATGAACTTTTCAGAAAAAACAAAATTCTCATTTTTCTTTCAGAAAAATCAAAACTTTACAACCAAAATACTTTTTATTAAGCTATATAATGAGCCACAAGGGACAGTAGAAAAACTTGCATCTTTAAGATAATTTTGAGGTCACTGAGCACGTAGGTCGTTAAGAAGCTAAATACATACTTGCTAAAAATTATGACCAATAGCTATCTGCTTTTTATGCAGAGCATGTCATAGGAAAACATGTAAAATCATTAAATAAATCAAAAGAGAAAACACAAGTTGATATGTGAAGAGAGTAACAAAAAGAAGATGAGGTCTTGCAAATATTTGTCTCATTTGCCTAGGTGTTGCCATCCAATGCCAAATGACTTGCAACCCCAGCTGCAAGAAATCCATATGGATTGCTATAATTAACAGAGGATACACAGAAGGCCCATGCTCTTCTGCAGAGGCAGTAAGTGGCCAGGTGGGATTCCCAAGTGTACCTAAAATAGCACTAGACACCTATATTTAGGCAACTGAGCTTTGCCCTTCTGATCCTACACTTATGTTCACCTTGTGGTGATAGAATTTCTCTTTAGGATCATTTGGTTGTATTGACTACATCTCCATTGATTATATTTGAGCTCAGATATTTGAGTACCAGTTCATTTGCCAAAAATTGGTATTTAGCCCAGAGGATGAGGGTTTCCTGTAGATTTTATCTTAGGAATGTCTCTGACAAGCTAACATATATGTAAGTGTGCATAGTCATGGAACTTTATAATAAATATAATAAAATGGAGGGATTAAATTATTTAATCTTTTGTTTAACAATGCATTCATCCTATGTACAGTGAAGACCTTATGGTACTCCTACAGTACATGAAGGATGGTTGCTGTTTAGTATGTATAGAAGGATTTTACACAAGCAGATGTCAAAGTTTAATGATCTACAAATATATCACCAAATAGAGAAACTTACTATAAAGTAGAAAAGTAGAAATAAATTTATTTTCTTCATAAAGATAAGCATTGCTTCTGAAAGTTTGGTATTTCTTGAGAGAAGTTAAGAAAACAAACAGTACTTCTAATTTTAAACATCCATATCGTACAGAATCAGAATAATTTCAGAGTTGCTGACATTTTTCTTATTTAACGTTGGTATTTTTGTCCTCTTTTTAACTTCAAATTGCATTGTTCTCTGAGCTGAAGTAGGCTGTTGCTCTTCCACCTGAAAATCAGAATGATTATTAGTTTTTTTTTTCTCCTTCATGTCCTAATATTAGTCCCAAAGATTTCACTGAAGATGATGAGGTGAACATTTGTTCTGCGATTTTATATGATGAAAATGTAAAGAGTATGCCAACCAGTGACAGAGACAGTGGTGATTAGTCTTACTTTGTTTCAGATATGATATTGAACAGCTGTCAGATGGTGACAACTTCTATTCAGTATCAAGTTAGGCTATGTTTGAGTCAGTAATCTAGAGGTGAAATATTGTAAAAAAGGTTTAACATCTGGAAGTACGCAATCCCTCAAAAAGCGTGCGTTGTTGAAAGTTCAGCTTAGCACAAACGGTAATGCACAACCCATACGTCGCTTATTTCAGGTTTTTTCCTCTTTTGAAAAGAAAATTAGACTTTTTACTTTCCAAAATTTAGTTCCTAACTTCTTTTTTCCCACAAATATTTTTAAAAGAAGGTCCCACTGTTGTGCCTCTAAAGTGTGGTAGCATACCCAATAACCTAAGTTCATGTGTATGCATAGTAATGTTCATTTTACCATCCACATGTGTATGTGGCATTTTATTAATTAAAAAAAAAAAATATGATCTTAAAAAAATATTATGATCTTACATTAATTTTGAATAATGAAGTCACATTCTTTTAACCTGATGAAGCCAGACTCTTCTCTGTGGTGTCCAGTGCCAGGATGAGAGGCAACAGCCACAAAATGAAAAACAGGAAGTTCAGCTTGAACACAAGAAACATGTCTTCACCGAAAGGGTGGTCAAACACCAGAGCAGGTTGCCCAGAAAGGCTGTGGAGTCTTTGGCCTTGGACACATTCAAAACCTGACTGAACAAAGTCCTGGGCAATCAGTTCTACCTGGTCCTGCCCTGAACAAGGATTCCCCTGGGATGGCCCAACCTCAACTCTTCTGTGATTCTGTGAATGCATTTTCAGCCTCACTGCTTTAGCATACATGCTAATAGTCCTACAGATCACAGAATGTATCAAGCTAACGTGTAAAAAATAGAGAAGGTGCAATTCAGTGTTATCTGTGGAAAATCTGGCTTAAGTTACTTGTGTGACAAACCCGCACGTAGGCATCTGTATTATAGGCATCTTCATCTGATCAGATGAATCCCAGTGTAAGCATCTGTACTATAAGCATTTTCATCTGGCCAGATGAATGCCACTGTCTTCATGCGGTTTAGGAAGCCATGAAGTTAGCACTAGGTGGCATCCTGCTCAGGGTATACATTTTGGTATACATTCAATACTACCAGAAAATTCTGTATTCTCCGTATCAGTATCAGTATTCTCACAGTAGGATCCAAGTGACTAATTTCTAGATGTCTATAATTTTAATTGGACCTATCCTGGATTGTCCTTGAAGTTCTTATTTTAAATATGAGTGTAATTTTTTAATAATATTTCATTTTTTCATTTTACTCTGTTTTCATAAACAGCAAGTAGTTTTACAAAAAATATAGCAAAGCAATAGTATAATGTCATTAAATTGTCACGTATTATCTTTGTAATGTATGTGTAAAGGGTCCAGTTACCAGAATGTTTGTATATAGATATTGGCTTGCTGATATATTAAAAGTTAAATGCTAGAAGTAATGTGTTCTGACAGCTGAGATAATATTTCTGTCTGAAATTCCATAGTTAAAAAGCTCTTCCCACAAAGCTGAGTTAGTCTTATGGTATTCATTTGCTCAAACTAGCTGAATTTAAACCAACAATAAATAAAACGTTTAATACAATTCATATATAAGTATCTGAAACAGCAGGCAGTTTACGAAACTGAGAAGCTAACAACTTCCTTGGTCATCACGGTTGTGTCTTAGAATATTTGAAATGAGGTCAGTGAGCTCAATTCATCTATGGTTAAAAACCGTACATAAGTCTACGAGCTTACACAAGCATGTGACTAGGTGTAGGTTGTGAATATGTTCCAGGCTAGAGATGACTGAAACTGGATAATTCGCTAGTCCCTAGTGTGGGTCCAAACACAAGCATGCACAATAGATGGGTAGTTAGGGGGCTTTTCAGCCTTAGTTAACCAGTTAGATAGCTTGGTACATTGAAGTAAAGTCACATGGCAGTCAAGAGCTCAACATTGCAGGCAGAATGGTGCTACAAGATATGTAGACTGTCTTTCAAAGTCTGTCATCATGGGAGTAAAGAAAAATATTGCAAGACATGATGTAATTCTTTTTTCCTTTTCTTTTTTTTTAAAAAACTTTTTTCCCCCAGCTCTTAAGTACACTCACAACCAAATTATGTAGATATAGTCTAGGTTATGTTGAATATTTTATGATATCAATATATTAAGACCCATTGATGTAGAAAAATAAGAATAGATGGCACAAAATTTTTAAGCTGTGTATTTTGTGCAAGTACAACCTCTGCTTCAAATCAGCTAAAACTCATGTAAGCTCAGTGGTACCTTATCACAACCTCTCTGATAAGCCTTACTGAACATGACTATTTTAGTTCCGATTTAGCCCCAGATTAACCTAACTTTTGAAGTATAATTCATATACATAGTTCTCGATGTGACTCAAAATTTTTCAAATCCAGTCTCAATATATCATTTACCTCTACCAATGTGTGCAATGAAATTGGATTAAGGTATAGGAGAAGATTTTATTTTTAAATTTTAAATTATTTTTGCTTTCTTCATTTTTCCAGTAGTGTCCCAGGTGAGTATCCTAAATACCAGCTATTCACTGAACTTAGCTTCTGTTAGCAATCTAGCATCAGCAGTACATAACTTAGAGTGTGTGAATTCTTCAACAAAAAGAACAAAGAGGGCTAGGCTGTTCTCCATTCTGTCTTCGTTAAACTAAGCAACTGACCTCCAAGTTAGTCCACTTAAGGTCACTTCAGATGTTCTTTTACTATGCTGCAAACTCTACTGTAGCCATACTTGTGAACACACACTCTCTTGTTTGCATATTCCCATTGCTTTATATTTCTTTTGTCTTCCAAACATTCAAGTATATCTATTTTTTCTTTTTTTATGTTATTTAAACCTCTCTGTGAATATCTCTCTCCCTAAAAAAAAAAAGAAAAAAAAAGCTATTCTTTAGAAAATCTATTACATTATGCACCATCAGGATTGGTTGTTACAATATTAAGATGTACTACCGACAAATCTAAATACTAGTAACTGCAGTAACAAGGTATAGTTGAAAATGTACACTCTACTTGTGGGTTCATATTAGGGTTTCCTCCAAAGTCTACTGCACTGTTTAAAAAAGACTTGTTACTGCGTGTTACTACAGCTACATTTTCAGTACATCATTAGGTAAGCAGATAAATTTATTGAGTGTATAGTCTCAAATAGTCTGGAGAGCCTTTCTTATAGGTAAAATGGTATATAAATCAGAAGCTAGATAAAGAAGAAACATACTCTTGAGCTGCAAAGACTGTTTGCATCTTAATTTTCTCAACAAATACCAAAAAGTTTAAGTAACAAAGTAACTTACATGTGGATATTCAGAGAAAGTACTTCAATCTTTTTCCAAATTTGGGGTTATACAGTTATATTGCATGGAAAAGCTTACCTGAGAGCATCTCTTATAGAATTCAGATTTGATTATATTTGCCCAGATCTAACCCATTAGATGATTTAGATGCAAGTGCTCTGAAAACAAACAAAGCCCAGATAAGTGTTATGAGAGGGCTTGCCCCAAAGTACTTGACTACATTTCCTTGCTCTAATGGTTTTGGCTTTTTCAGGGAAGAAATGAAGAAGCCCAGACAGACTCTTCAGCATTTCCTACTTCTAACACATTTGGAGTGGGAGACCAGTGATCCAGGTAACAGCCGCTCGTTGGCTTTAGATATGGGGAAGAAAAGGTTGAAGAGATTGGCTAGAAGATGATGCTACCAAGGAAGTAATCGGTGGCTTACACCGACCATCTCAGTTAGGAAACAATAAATAGTGAAAGCAACAGTCTCGCGTTGGGAACACCGGTATAGAGAGGTCTGACACTGTGCAGGAGGCTGAGCCAGTGGCGAAGACCTTACGCCCGCTAGGGCTCCTCACCTCTCACGAGCAGACGTGAGACACCTGCTCACAGGTCTCCGGTACTGGTGTAAACTGGACTGAGGGGCAGGGGCCTTGGCTGGAGTGAGTGTGAACGTGCATGTGCCTGCGTGTGCGCATGTATCGTGTAGAATAGAAATCACTGGCTAGCCTCTATGCCCATCCTGCTTAATAAATAAATATAAAATTTTATATCACTGAGTGGTGTGGTTCTCTCTTCACCTAAATTATTCCCTAACAGGTGAGACAAAAATGGAAATATTACTCTGAAAACTACAGAGAACTGAGAAGACAGCAATGCCATGGGAAATCCCCTCAGATAAGTCTGCCTACATTTCACCCCATGTAAAGCTGGTGCAGGTGATTTACCTGCCTACAAAACAAGGTAATAAAATTGCTAAGAATTTGAATACTAATATGCAGCTATAACTACCAGTGTTTTACTCCTACCTAACAGAGAGGAAAACATCCAGTAATACCAGCTGAAAGTTCACAAAAGAGGAAAGATGTGATTATTTGTGCAGAGACACAGATAAATAGAAAATAGCTGATCCAAATTCCACTGAAGCATATAAAAAGAGATAAATTGATACAGCAGTGTAAAACATAGGATAATTTACTCATCCCCATGTGTACTACCTATAAATGAAGAATATGAATATGAAGAGTATGAAGAATTAAATTCAACTCAGAGGGTGAGATAAGAGTATGACTATTAAGTCATACTAAAAATGATATTATTGCTTTTTCTTTATATCCCATTCCTTTTGCCATAGTCCCCTTTTCTTAGTATAGAGATAGTAATGATTTTATTTTGTCCTTTTCTACAGGAGGAGAGGATATATATAAAAAAAGATATTCCAACATCTTTAATATGTATGCAGTATGCCTTCTAACATATGAATTAGGAAATATATAAATCAGATTTCTTAGGGTATTTATGAAATTGGTATATTACAGGACACTAGTTATCTTTGCATTAACTTTTGTTTTGACTTTTTTTTTTCATTTGTTTTCAAATTCTTATTTTAAATACAGAGATTCGCTATCTGTATAAATCATGACAGCTGGATATATATTTCATTAGTAGAGAACAAAGAAGAATACTTATGCATTATTTGTGAATTCAAACTGTCTGAGGGATCTGTACTTTTAATCCACAGTGGCTCTATTTTGTGCTTCAGTTTACACCCAAGTCCTTGATGATGTGAAGCAGTCAAATGCTTCTTTGAAAAATCTGTATGTGTATGTATGTGTGTGTGCATGCATGAATCTGTGGTTTATTAAAACAAACCTTTTTCTTTCTTCTCAAAATGGTCTTTTTTATTTGTTTGTTTTGTTTCCTAATTATTCCCCCATGTGACATTTATAGCATCTGAGTATCAGTAATTTACGTGTTGATATAAAATCTCATATAACTAAAAATTACTGTAAGAAGTCAAAAGAAGAATCAATGTATGGTTTAATAATCTGTAAATAAACACTCTAAAAATATTTTAAAATACTTTTTCTCCCTTTTTTAATGAGAAAATATGTTTAATAATGTACATAGTATATACAAGCTGTTTTTAATCAAGAAATGCACTCAAAAATACATTGCAACATAAAACATTCTCTATTTTATATATTCAGATTCATTCAGTACTTTAGAAAAAAGAGAGAAAGCACCAAAGAATCAGCAAATAAAGATATTTTTCTAGTGACAGAATGTTTTATCTGAACTTTCTAATACAAAAAATGGCTAAATTTAGACTTACAGTATATCAATATTTCTAGTTTAGGTGCTTTATATAGCACATAGTTTAATAACCATCCTTTACATAGCATATGGTTAGCACTTGCAAACACACACGATCTTTGGTATTTATGTGTTGATATACACAATAATATAGTGACAATATAGTGATGTGTAGCACATAGCTGTGCACTCTGAACTGGGATACCTGTATTGTTAGCAACTGGAAATTGAACCAAATGAGTACATTAGGATTTTAAAATTGCTATATCACTATCTATACATATTTATTTCAGTAATTTTGAATTCTCATTCCTGTAAACATTTATGACACATTTATATAGCATATGGTAAGTTGCAGTTATAATTACAAGGTAGATCATAAACAATTAGAAGCAATTATACAACATCATAAGACCAAATGATGCTATCTTTCCAGTACTTTTCTTGTTTTCAAAGCATTGTAATTAACGCTTTATCCATGATAGTTTGTAATTTTATGGTCAATATCTGAAAACCTTTGGTAGAGAAAGCTCTTTGAGTTGTCCACTTACAACATTAGTAATTACATAAAATCTAAGTATTTAATACTCATTCTTATCACTGCCATGAAAGCAAACAAAAAAGGGAAAGAAACATTAAAAGCTTTTCTGAAGCTTTCAGGTAGGACAGTATAGCTAGTAAATTCATGCCTGATTTCTAATTTTTTATCACATGTATATCTTAAAGAATCATAGTACAATCTACATAACGGATGAAGGATCTCTTTACTTTCCCAAGTAGTTTTCTGTTATTTTCAGCATTGACATGATAGGAAAGAATATCTAGAGATAGGCTGAAGAGACACAACCAATTTCATTAAGTGGAAAGGGTGCAATAGAGCAGGGAAATGATGAAACATCAGCTACTTATCTCACCAAAAAGGGTACTATCACAGGTAAATGAGAAATATGAAGACTTGTATTTCAAGAAAAGGACTAGCATAAATATCCTCCTTAAGGAGTATAGGGGAAAATACCTGTCTTCACCAAATCCACACCTATATTTATATAAGTGCTTATCTATATAAGGCATTACAAACTGTTATGTCCATACAGCTGAGATGTACTCAGGAGGGCAGAAGGAAAAAGAAGAGCAGGGAATTGAACAGAAAGCAAGTATTGTTATTAAAATGCCCATGGAACCACTTGGGTGGAAGGTTAACAATATAAAGAGAGTCCTCAATTGTTGCTTTGATTGCACAAAGGTAGAATCGAAGTTGTGTCTTTCAAACAGGGGATTTTTATGACAGTAGCCTGTAAAAAAATGGAATAATGTTCTCTGAAGCAGCAGATTACCCTTCCAAATGAAGCTTCACGTATAGCTGACAATTGCTGAGGAACAGAATTCAAGGTTAATTTCACAAGAATTTCTAATACTTGTTGTATTAGCCCATTTACTCACACGCTTAATTTAAGATGTAAAAGAATGGTATGTGTATGTTTATATCCAGCTAAAAGAACTATGAATTTATTATTACAATCATACCAAATTTCACATTTTTTTTTTGCTGGAGAAAAAGATGTGACTTTTAAAAGCTTGAGATATTTGCATTGGCACAAGATAAGTGAGAAAATCATGAATAGTCATATATGCATGTTTTGACAGAAAAGTGGCAGCTACACCCTTTTCAGAAGGACCGTATCTTTCTTCACACTTCAAGAAGAATTTGTTTTTAAACTCATAATTTTCTTTTTAAAATATACACGCAAAATCATCTGGAGGCATAAAAAGTAGGCAGACTATAAACGCAAACTGAAATTCAGAATCACTACTACTGATCCAAATCCATGTCAAAATGTAGCTGTAGTGAGAACACCTACAAAGGATCTGGTGAGGAGTCAGTGACTGGCAGAGTACGTGGTAGCTGGCCCAGCGTGTGAAACACTGCACGTCAGACTAGACTAGCATGACTAGCAAGACTAGCATGTCAGCACACTGACCAAACCCCCACCAGGGCCAGGCACGCTTATTCCATTCTGCCAACAATATCTAGGTGCTACCTGGACAGTAGCTGCCCATGGTTAGCACAGCTGAGATAAGGAAATAGTTCTAGTAGATTTAAGAGGCTCTTACAAACAACGAGTCAAGTCCTGCCTGTGTGTCCAACCCGTGCCTCCAGCAGCCTCCCGTTGGCAACCCCTTCTCATGGTTCCCAGGGCTCCCTGTGCAGCTTGAAGTGTAAGCCTTTTATTAAACCGGTCCTGTTTAACCCCTACAGAAACCTTGAGTGCTTCTCTCTATTAGTATTCAATCATCTGTTGCCTGCCTTGTGGTCACAGCAACTTTCCCCAAAATTTAAATATTCTCATTAGACTTGTGGAACTTAAATCATAGCACTACCAAATTTCCTTACAGGCCTTCATGGTCATGGATTTCAAAACTCCAGATATCAGTTTTCTCACTATGCTTACTCTTTATCAGTAATATGTAGAGCATGAGAGAAATAATTGCTCATATGTTTAAGGCACTTCTATTTCACCCATGATCTTTCAGTAATAGTTTTGCAGGGTGGAGTTTGTTGAGATAAATCTTCATAAGATGGAGTTGCTTTGCAGGGCTCCATCCTATCAAAAGAGACACGTCCCATTCTCTCCTGCCTCATTTTTCCTTTTGTTGATCTTGGCCGCATAATGCCACTCTCTCCCTGGAGTCACATCTAGCTCTCATAAGATACTACTGCGAGTTGATTTAATCACAGTCCCTGTAGAAAGCTGACCTAGTCAAACAAAAAATATATATAAAAAAAAAGAGAGAGAGAGACAGTTAGAGACAGTTTTCACATTTTCGTGGGTTAGTGAACTGTATCTCTTCACACAATGAGTCAGCATACTGGAGAAGACAATTCTATGGCAAAGAAATAAAAGTGGAAAGAAGTAAAATCTGGAAAGGCAGGAAGAAAAGGAAGGAGAGAGAAATAGATTTCTTATTTTGGAAGCAGCAAGCCATCAAATCAGCCCAATTGCTCGTGCAACCTCAGCCAATTCAGTTTTTATTCAAGCCTTAAGATCCGAAGAGATTTTATAGCTTATATTCTCATCTCATTGTTTGCAGAAGTTTTTCAAATACTTACCATTCACAGACTAGAAAAGTATATGATGGCAATTTTTCATAAGAACTTCCTCAAATACACGTAATAGCAACTCAGCTTTTCCTAGCTCTTTCTGTATATCTATACTTTTAGAAACAGCAAAAAGAACTTACAAGAAAATTAAGTGAACAGGGAGATATTGAACTCTCTGAGAAGTGCCAACACAAATTCTATGTTACTTTAAATGCCAGTTATCAAGATGCATTGATTTTGAGCAATACTTGTGTAACAGGGGTAGTACCTGTTGAGTTATTCTTAATCTTGGTCATGGCAGGTATACAAAAATCCCACCTGCTCAAACATTTGTTTTACATAAAAACATTTCAAAAAATATAAATAATTACTGAATAGTTTTTGTAAAAACTTAACAAAGTTTTACGGAACAAATTGACCTGGTACTTTGCTTCTGGAAATCAGAATTGAAGTAGTCTAAGGTCTGTGGAGGCTAAGAAACAGACAGCCTTGAAAATGCTCTTCAGTTAAGAGAGTAAGCAGCTATCACACCCTCTAGGTGTGTAGGGTATCTACACTACCTTAGAAGTTTCAGTCAAATACTATATTCTTTTAATCTTATCTGTAACTTGTATTTAATTTTATTTAAAGGTCTACATTAGGATAAGAAAAAATCTACTCTAAAAAAGCCCCATTCTCTACATTGATTATAGAAATACTTTATTTATACTAATAAGGTATTTAACTGAGAAGTACAATTCTACACAATGAAAATCTACATTTGATTATATAAATCAAATGTAGAAGGCCTAGCAGAATTAGGTTGTCTAGACTGACCTTTCTATACGTCACCATGGGGACCTGTGTTCTTCATATTTGCATTGTAACAAGAACTGCCAGGGTTACTTGCGAACCTTTACTGGTCCCACTTTGCTTTGTTTTGCTTTGCTTTGCTTTCTTTCTCCCTTTACTCCCCCTACTCCTCACAGAAAATACAACTGATCTTTTCCTTGAGGAGGAATTAAGTAATGTTTGGAGAAAATAGCTATTTGAGGCAACGGGAAAAGTCCTTTGCTGTTTTTACTTGTGGCTCTGTATCCGGTCAAATATGAACCCTTAAAGGCATTCTTCTTTCTATTTCCTACTTTCTATCTTTTTTTCTGGCGTGTATTTTTCTCATAATAAAACACACATTGTTTTTCTTATCCTTCAAATGCAAACCCTCAAAGGCATTATGTTTCCTATTTCTTATTCTCTATCTTTTTTTTTTTTTTTTTTTTTTTTTCTGGCTTGTATTTTTGACATAATGAAAGAAAACACACATTGATTTTCTTATCATTCTGTTAAACATATAGCCCTGAAATAATTATTGATTTCTCTATAGGTACAGATATTTTAGCAGATAGTAGAGATAGAAAGCATCATACAAGGAGAGGACCTGATAGAATATGATTTGATGTCCATGAGAATAAGTAAAAAGTCATATTTTTTGAATCAGGAATATAGTTCATTTTAGAAAGTTTTTAAAGATGTATAGTGACACAGGTACAAAATATTAACTGTTTTAAAAATCTGCCAGTATGGTAGAACATTTGGAATGCTGAATGTATATAGAGTCATTGAGAATACTTACAGTCAAACAAAAACCATAAACTATTAGTCATGGTTTTTGAAGAAGCTTAAGTTTGCACTTTCAGGAATAGGTGTATATCATTCATCAACTTGAGGCTCCTAAACACATCTCTTTTTCAACCAGTTTTTTTGTATTATTCTAACACAGTGTATTCAGCTAATGTATCTATATGTGTAAATATTTTCCATATAATGAAGTTTTAGTTGACAGTAAAATGGAAAAAAAATTATAAATAAATGCAATCTTTAATACTAAGTAGTTGTATCAATTATAGCAATTTTCACCATTACTTGGGAGAAACAGATAATATATTAATGCCAATGGCATATTAATGAATTCAATGACATATTAAAGAATTAAGTTGGCTTACATGTTTCTTTTAATGGTTAAACACACTCACACTATTTGTTTCTGATAAAAAAAAATGTAGAGAAAAGGGATGAAAATAAGGAAACTGGAAAATAAGGAATGGTTTATCCTATTTCTTGGTATTTATCTTGCAATTGATTGATCTCCCCAAACTGTAGTTGTTAAGTGTTTCGACTGAGCTACTGATCTAAGTTCTGTATGTGAAAAATAGAGAGGTACTTTCTACAGACACATTATTCCACCTTAAGGTGGCTAGCTAATGCAAATGAGATGTAATACTCACTTGTAATAAGAGTTATCTTTCAGATAGTTATGATAGATAGATAGATAGATGGACAGACAGATAGACAGATAGATAGACAGAAAGAAGAGGGAGGTCCAGCTTTCCTGGACATAAATCTTAGACTATTAGTCAACTAGAATTCAGTTCAAATAATTCAGTCTCCCTTTTCCTTTGCAGTTAAGGAAAGGCACTAGTTTAGTCCAGAATCCCCTTCCGAGACTGAGGGACTCTCTTTTGTTTCTCTAACCCACTCCTTTCTTTTCTTTGTCAGAATAATTTTATCATTAATTATCCTTATTACAGAGTCTTGCCAGGACCTTCTTTTTACCCATCATTCATTATCAGAACTTTTTACAGAAGACTCCTTGAGAGGTAATAACAGTTTTATATTGCAGAGTATTGACAGTAGGCAGTTACCTGAAATGACTAATTGCTCTCTGGGTCTAAATGCAGTAGGTCCTTGTAAGACTCAGCTCTTTATTAAGTCACATAGCCAGCAGCACAAATAAATGAAGTCTAATATTATTCATGAAGCATGTCTCTCTCCTGTTTTTCACTGAATGAATCATATGGCAAACAGGGTGGAGGCAGCTCAAGGACAGCCATGGAACTGAAATGTAGTAAATGAAATGTGTGACTGATATTTAGTTAGGTTAAAATACCTATATATATATATATATACATATATATATATATATCCATGTGAAAAATCTTGCACACCATAATGATAGACTTCAATCCTTAAAGAGCAAAAGAAAAAAATAATCATATACAAGACCAAAAAATGTCTGCAGCTAAGAAATAAAAAAAAGGATAATTCCTTTAGTTTTTCTGACACTCCCTCAGTGCATTCACTCAGCCTTCCTTTAAACTTCAAATAATCGATTTTGCAGCCTACATGAAAGCTATGAAATGCATGTTATTTTGAATAAAAAGTCTGGGTGTGGCTACATGGCTACATGGTATTAAAATCTATAGGAAGGGACACTAAGACTTAAGTGCTGTGACTGACAAAAATATGACAACAAAAACAATTAAAGACTCTACGTTGTATCCAAGACATCATTAAATCAACATCCTGCCCCGCCCCGCCCCCCCCCCAAAAAAAAAAAAAAATCCAAAACTGATTTTGAGATGAATACGACGAGGCAATTGCAGCCTGTACAGCATTGATTAAATTGCATTTAAAATAACTCTGTAGTTTTGAATATTGCTATGCACAATGGCAACAGAAGGAAGAAAATGTAGAGGGAAACAGAATAACTTATGCCTGAAGAGGTTGATCTACGATGAAAAATTGTATCAATTATGTGCATTATTTGGACAGAGACAACAAATCAAGATTTTTCTACATATATTAGGGGACCATAAACCCCATTTTTTTAGGAAGGTGTATCTGAGGAATGAAAGCTGAACACTTCATAAAGTAAAATTTGATATGACACAAGAAAATATGGAAGTTTCTATATTTTTTCAAGAGAAATGAAAAAAACTCATTTCACTAACTAAAATCCATCTCAGCATGATGGCATTGATTCTGTGGCTCTTGAAAGGCTTATATGTTTGGTTTGTGACTTTACTCTTAAATTATAACTGTATAAATAAAAATAAAATTGCCAAAAGAATGTCACTAACTGCTGGAATACACTTCTTCAAAGAAAGTCTCTTTTCAGCTTTCATATTTGAATGTTTTATTTCCATTGTAGGATCATCCTTGCCTATGTAATAGTCTACTGACATTTATAAAAGCTAGGAAAGAAAAATTCAAACAATATAAAACCATCACATGATAGGTCAGAAGCTTCATGTTACAGTTTCAGTGAAATGAACTCCCTGATTGTTGTAACTCTAGTTCATCCTAATAAACTGTACAATACTCTCCTCCACACCAAGCTAATATCTACACCACGCCAGCTGCCTAAGTCTCTATGGTAGCTGTATTACCCAGCTGGGGCACAATCTTCTTACTTTCCCAGTAATAGAAACTATGGAAAATCTATTTCAACATCATCAGTGTCGTTAGTAAGCAAGATCTATACTGACCGTTCATATTTTCCTGCCCCATTAATCTGAAAAAGTGGTAACGTAATTGTGATTTGTTTTATTTTATATAATAATAATAAAAATGATGGTGGTGATGAATTTCTTTCATTCCGGTCTACTATTTCCTCCTACTTGATTTTTCAGTGAAGTCATAATGATTAATGTGTGACAGAGTCTCCCTTCCAATAACAGCAGCTTGCACTTTCATAAAAAAAAGGGGGGGGGTTGAATTAATTCAAGGTGCAAGAAGATAGAAAAGTTGGCTCAGGAGGCAAAAAGCTCCTGTTTGATCACAAAGATATTGATTACCTTTTTTCTTGAAAGTGTTGTATCCCTACAAGGAAGGTTATATGAGAGTAATAGTCAGTATATTAAATAACATGTCTTCAGAAAAACAGGTTTAGAACTGTGTGATATTAAACCAGCACACTATGTATATAAGCATGAACATTCAGATATAGTAAGACAGTAATAAGACTGAGGACTGAGAAAATTTTGTATGTCTTGATATTTTATTGTTAAAACCTGTTCAATACTTTCAATGTCTAAGAGTGGATTCCTTTTTGATCTTAAGGAACCACTGGGTTGATTTCAGAATGAAAATATTGAGGTGAAATATCTTATATCTTCTACACCTAAACCTCCTATGGTTTAGGTCTTAGTGAGGTGATTCCCAGTGAACATAACCAATTTTCAATTAATTAGAAATTTGTTTAACAGAAGTGTTAAACAAGTGATCTGGAGTGATCTGGAATACATTCCCATATGATAAAAAATTGCTGTGCTACTCATTCTTCTGAATTTATTTCATGATTTGTATTTAAAGCAAAGCATGTACATAAGTGTTGTATGTCCTTGACCTGTTTTTTAATAATAAATAGCTTGTTCAAATGTTATTTGTTGTATTTAAGAACAGGATATGCGTTTTTCTGTCCTTAAGAGCCAAATGAGATAAAATGATTTAATTACCTTGAAATATTATCTTTGTAAAAGTTATCCCTTGCATTACTGTGGTAATAAAAATTCCTAAACAAAAAAGTATTTTGACTATTACATAAAATAGCATAAAGACTATCTACTGGACCCTTGTTGCAAATAAACTTATAACCCTGTTTTACCCAGTATATAGTTATTTTCTGCATGACATAATAGCTGAACAGGTCTTTACAACATTTCAGTAACACATAAGGATATCTACTGTCATGTAATCAAACTGCTGACATTATTCAGTGTATTATATTATCCATAGCTATCAAATTTACTTAGATTTTCTTGTATGATGTGGGAAGGGTAAAAAGTGGAGAAAAATTAATTACTTGTAAATAATCAAAATAGCCATTAACTAAATCAAAAAATGATTTTACCTGTTGTCTAGTTTATCTGAAACAAACACAAAGCTAGAGGTATTTTAAAAACACTCTTTAAAGAGAGACTAAAACAAAAAATGAGGGACTGCCTTTGCGTTAATTATTTGGACTAGATATTCACATTTTCTAGTACATTTTCTTACATTTCTAACAATTCCGGTTCAAGTACCTTTAAAAAAAGACATATACACAGTACAAGAGTGTGATTATTATTCTCTGGAGAAAACTTTCTGATGTTCTAATATTCTGATTGGAATATGAAACATTTTAGTAGTATAGGAAATAACACGGAAAGTATAAAAATATTCAAGCTTTATAATAATTGAAATTATTCAAAATAGTCTCTTCAGTGATAAGTTATTTAGATTATACATGTGGAAAGACTACAATTTTAAAAAATAATAAAAAAAAATTAAGGTGCATTTGTGATGTCAGGCTAACATTGCATGAGCAACATATACTGTGAGATAGGGGATATTTGAGAAGGCTAGACTGTTCTTTAGGAAAGCAGGAAAACAGAGACAAGGAAAAATATGCTTTTACATTCCATCTGTCCTATATCTTTAGAACCCATTGCTCACTGAACTCATTGAAAAATTAGTTTTAGGCAGTCAGTACTTAAAAAAATACTGAACTCCTACAGAAGCAGAAGTAAAAAAGCGACATAATACTAAAAATAACCTATTATCTTTCAAGTTGCTGTAAAAAAGTAGCAGAAAACTATAAAAAAGAACAAAATAACATTTGTTTTTTTCCTCTGTGAAAGGGAAAATGCTATTATAATCACCCAAAGCCTTTGGCTAGCTATCTCAGTAACTGAAGAAAAGCAATTCTGCCCCAACGAACAAGGAAAGCAATGAGTGTGAAGCATTGCCTCCTTGTTGTTGGAAACGGAGACGAAGAGAACTGCTCCTTATGCGATAAGCAGCCGAGTTTACGCATGGCTCTATTGACTGCATGCATTTCACAGGAGGAGTCCTTTCGACTCTTACGAAAAGTGCTCTGCGAGCAGGAACGTAATAATCAAAGAAGCTGTTTGAAAGAGCTATTTTGAGAATGTATTTAGAAATGACAACAATAATAGCAAATAGAGAGCTGCATGCCTCAACAGAGACAGAAGGCATAATCATACATAACTGTAGTTGAAGGTGATAAGGTAAGAGAAGGAAAGAACACATAATAAAAATAATGCAAGGAGGTTTAGACAGAAATGTTTAATTAAGCACGAGTTTGTGTTACATCCTTCAGACTAGATGTTCAACCAAAATCATCTGGAGGCCTGATAAAAATAGTCTCTATTAACAACTGTAAGTAGATCGACTCAGGCAATACATAGCATCGTAGAACTTAGATCTATTTTTATTAATGGAAGATTGAAGAAAATTAAACTATTTGTTCAGTCATTGCAAGCTACTGTGATCTGCAGGCATAGAAACAAAATAAATTAAGGTGTATTTTCATCCTATTGTTTGTAATGAGTAACATTTCACTTTGTATGTGGTATACCATTTCAGTAGTAATTGGTGGAAAGCGTGGTAATCACTGCAAGCACATAAGAATCTGCCCCAGAATAGATAACAGACAATTACATATATTTCCCTGGCACTGGAGTTTCCCGGTGGCTGTACTACATAAAGCGGCATTTATTCTCATGAGACAATAGAACAGAAAACAGATTAAATTAAAGCAACGGTTTTGTTTTAGTTGGATTTAGAATCTGTTTTAGAGTGAAAATGCCAGAAAATCTGCAGTTGCAACTAGAATTCCAGCCTTAGCCCCAAGCTACAGTACTACTGTATAAAACAAAATACATTAATATAACGTATAATACTATAATATAGTATTTTCACAGCACCCTGTGGGATTTTTGGTTTCAAAACCTTAATTCAAAGAAGCATTCATGAAGACCTGCACAGCAGTTAAAGAATTCAGAATTAAATGAAGAAATCATAATCCTGTAGAACATTGTATCTGCATAGAAATTCGCTGTCTGTACTGAGATCCACCTAGTGATCTCAAATTCACATATATGTACCTGTCTCATAAAATTAGCAATGACTTGAAGATTAGGAGATTGAAATCTGATTTCTAGAAACTATTTCTAATACATGTCTAGTAGTATATGTATTAACTATCAAGATTCTTAAGCCAGATTAGAG
Organism: Rhea pennata; assembly: GCF_028389875.1. Classification (NCBI taxonomy): domain Eukaryota; kingdom Metazoa; phylum Chordata; class Aves; order Rheiformes; family Rheidae; genus Rhea; species Rhea pennata. The sequence continues at coordinate 141,283,940 of NC_084663.1, read as the reverse complement.
AAGTTTAGGCATCATTGTGAAAAAAAAAAAAAAAAAAAAAAAAAAGAAGAAGAAGAAGAAAAAAAGAAAGAACTAATACTTGGGTTATGACAGATAAAATAGAAGCTCAGAAGGTTAAATCTGAGTTCAACACCCTGAAATACTGAGGAAAGGAAAAAAAGCAGGGGGAAGAGCGCCAAAATTGTCCTATGAAGACTAACACCTATTTCAGTAGAAAAGATTTGCAAGAATATTGCAATATATTTGCAAAATATCATTTTGCAAAAAAAGTCACATTCCACATTTATGTCCCAAACCACCTAGTATTATAATGTTTTCTTACATGAGATTATGGTTATAAAGATTATGATTATAAAGACTATCCAATAAACCTTTTAGCCTTTTCTCAAATCTGAAAATGTGTAACATATCTGACCACACACACACATACATATATATCTCATATTAAAAAATTCAGAAGGTACACTTCCAGAGTTTAAACAATTAATAATATTAAACCAAAATATTCTGATTTACTTTTGAAAAAAACTTTTATACATAAAAATTGTGTCTAATGAAAATTACATACTGGAAAACAAATCTTTTATGTAAAGAAAGCTTTGAATTACTGAAAAAAAAATCTGTATTATATTTGTTTTTGAAAAATACATCAGATCATACCATCAACACATCAGAAAATAAAGATTTCCACTATGTCATGTGTATTTTTCCTTTCTATAATCTACTTACATTTCTTTATTTAGAGACTAGATTGTAAAATAATCTAATACTCAAAAGTAATCTGATAGTTTTTGACAATGTATCTTTCCCTATTAGTTGCATATAAAACATAACATTTTTTTTTGTAGTTTTATCTTTTTTCATCTGCGATTTATATTAAACACCTTCTATAGTTTTTGTGGTTAGCATACACGCTAACAACTTGCAGCATACTATCACTAGTCTCTATTTTAAAACGATTCTGCATCATAAAGTCATTCACAAGCAGTTTGCTTATGATAGGCAAACATAATCATTAACACTGAAGCCACTCTGACCTAGTTCAGACCTGGTAAAAACAGCTGCTTCTTAATGATATCCAATTTCCTTGAAAATCTTATTCAGAGGAATTCATAAATTACAGGTTGCTATCAGGCCATGGCAAACCTCCCTTTCAAATGATAGCCCTATAGAGATTATTTGAAAGAATATTATACAACCATTTGAAGGGTCAGATGTTGCCAGCTGGAGCATTAAAAACTCATTTATACCTGCTTACAGCTGACTTCTGTCAAAGGCTCATGAAATGGGAAGTAGAAATATAATGTTCCCATCATTTTTTTTCAAATCACCTTTAACACTTGTACAGTTCAAATGAAACAGGAAACCAACTGCCTCCCAAACACTGATGAACAGTCCAGGAGAGCAATTTAGATGCCTGCACAGAGGGGTTTAACGACGCTTTAGACATGCTTGGGTATCCATCCTGCCTGACCTTGGGTTGCCACTCTAGCGAAGTGCAGGTCTCCCACAGTTCCTGTGTCACCTCGGCCAGCTCTGTGCAGCTCTTGGGTGCTTTGTGTCATCTAAATGGCACTGGGCAACTCTGCTTATGCACCTGCAACTCTTTATCTCTTCCATTGTACCCACAGGACAAAAAATGTTTTCTTCTATTTATTAATAATCCACAGATAGGCTGTGCATCCAGAATATTATTCATAAGCAATAAATCTATTTTTACTCTATTCAGTGAATGTATAGAAAACATCTATAGTAAACCAAAGAGCTAAAATACAAGAATAATGCTACATGAAAAGAAGATGGCAGTCAAATTGCTTACTGTCTCATGACAGACAACTGAGCAAAGGTTAGGAAGTGCCAGGCATATCAGAAGATGATATAACTTCTATATTCTATTGTATGCTTATTCTCAAATAAAATCATATACTCAAACATTCATAAGAAACTATAACTACACATTCCTTGTAGGTCTACCAAATAAAATAATAAGGGTCATAAAAATTGCCTGGATTTTTACAGTGTGTTTAAATACACATGGAAAAAACAAAACAAAACAAAACACATTTTTAAGCATATGCAAAATTGTTTCAGATTTCAGCAGTAAAGAATTAAATCAGACTGCAAAGCCTTCTATTAGTTTGTTCAGTATTAAACTATATGTTAAGTACTGCCTATGAGTACATCACCATGTCCATATCGCGTGATTGAAGAACTTTGAGATACATAGCAATTAAATGTGATCCAGCAATCTACTTTTGTAAAGTTTTATTTCCTGGTCTTAGCCAAAATATGCCTTAACCTCAATGTCAGCAGACTTTTCAAAAATAAAGCTACATTTGTAGCAGTCCTCAACTTTGTTTTTGTGTACAACAGAAACCAGAGTTTAAACACTAAATCAATCTGTATGCCTGGTATTGAATCAACTATTTAGAATACTACTAAGTGAAGAAGAGAAATATAAAGCAGTGGTTTGAGCTATTAGAAATGTATTTTACTACTATTCTTTACATTTTTTTTTAGGAGGTCATTGTAGATGACATTTTCAAGGATGTTGAGGAAGCTTGTTTGACAAGTATATTGGTGTAGGTTATTATACTAATTGCAGTACAGTATAACCAGGCTAATTTTATGCTAGTGGTTGACATTTCTATTGTTAATGATAGAGTTTTAGTTGTTTTCTGTTTTTTTTTTAATTAAAAAGTAACTTTTTAATGTTAAGACATTCTTTTAAAAGTTCTTCACTTTTTGAACTAAGCAGTCTCTACAGAGACTGTAAATTGTGTATGTCTCTCTCAGATTAGGGAATTTATGTGAATAAATATCTCAGTGTTTTATCAGGCTACTCACACAATGAAATTTGCAGTGGTTGGTCACTGTATTAATGGAAGCTGATTTAAAAACAAACAAACAAACAAACAAGATCTGTTATCAATTGATTAGTATAGTTTTTATTAGAATACCTTATAAAGCATTTATAAAAGTAAAAACTGAAATAGGCTTCAGAAAAGCCAAGATTATGTAACAGGTAAGAATTGGTAACTTAATTTAGAATTTATTGTTAAAATTTTGCTGGCTGGGCAGAAATCATCAGGGACATTTCCTCTGTAATAACTTAAAAAATAAGTTTCCATTTAATTCAACTGATCAGTACTTACTGACAAAAGATTATAGCTAAATTAAGGCCTCTAAAATTTAGTGCATTATATCTTGGTAACGGAGGCAAAGTCAAAATGTTTGACCTCTGTTTAATCTATCTAGTGAATTCACCCCATTTAATGAAATGACTTATAAAATTAAATTCATACTAAAAAGCAAGTTACATAAGATATTTATGAGTAATCAAAAACAAAGCCAGTAAGTTCTGTGTCTTACCTGTCACATTTTCAAAACTTAGATAATATTGAGCATTTGAAATGTCGGCAGACATCAGCTGTTAGTCAACTGAATAGCACCATGATATGCACCTGTGTTTTAAAGGTAAATTTACATGTCTCAATCAGAGAATGAATACCAAATCAGAAAGTGGCAATGTTAGCAAAGAACGTAAGTCAATTCAGTAAATGGATTCACAATTAATGAGAGGTATCCTGATATGATTGATTTCCTGAATGATAGAAAATACCATCAATCTGTTTAGTACTATATTCTTTAACAGTTCTAAATATATGTTTCATATCCTTTCTTCATCAACAGAAGGAAGTTTTTTTCCTTCCCCATTTTCTTTCCCCGTTTGTTGTCATTCAATTTTTCTTTTTCTTTTCTAATATTTAATTCCCTTCTTCCTAATTAAAGTATAAAAATCACAAAAGATTCAGAAAAATATTATATTTAATATTGTGTGACATCTGGTTGTGTCTGGTTGCCCTGACCTCTTCTATTCAGTGTGTAAGGAACTCATGGTGAGAGTCTACACCCATCTTATCCTATCTACACATTTTTGCTTGGCTCCTTGGCATTCTCTAAATTTATAGATTTTATTAGTATAAATACTGTAGTTTTTAGAATTATTTAATGTGCTATATAGAGTTAACAAAATTGTATGAAACACTTTAAAAATATAAAGTGGAGATGAGATTAAATTGTGATCCTAAAGGAAAATTAATAAGGAAAAACAATCTACACCCTCACACAGAAAATAAGCTGATGAATAGCCCCCTTCGCAGCCTGTAGAGGTAGAATACTTTCCTTTTCTATAATTCTTCAAGGTGTCAAGGGTAATCTCAAATTAGAAGCTCTACACAACCTTTATCAGTACTGCCTGAGGAACAAAATGAAAGATGCCATGCTTTAACAGAAACATAAAATGCTTAAAGGGTATAGGTAATGTTAGAATGGATGATTATTTTTTGCAATGCATAGCTGACAGACAAATGGATAATAAAAATGTAAAATAAAAAGGTAGAAGAGCAGTTCAGGTTGAGCACGCACAGTGAGATGGAATATGTTTCCACAAAAGAAAGAGTAATAGGTTTTATAATGGTCCTGCTGAGCAGGAAGATGAAATAGAGATACTGAAGTCACTTAGGGAAGCAGAGATTCTTACCCTGTGATTTAGCTTTTCCGAAGATTTCCTGCAAAATCCTGAGTCCTGCAGGGGAAAACATTTGGAAGTTGTCAGACCTTCAGCACCTGACAAAGCGGTGACAGAACTCATATCGACCTACAGGTAGCTCTGGAGGGAAATGAATTAGCAACTCCAAAACACACAGTTTTCAAATCTAAACTTTAGCCATAAGTCATTACAGAAGTATTATCTTAGGATGCTATCTTCCAAAACAGCACAGGTTGTTTTTTTAAGGATACCTTTATTTCTGATGGCCTTTTCAGGTGAGCTATACTTAAAGGCTGCTGTAAATTAAAAAGCATAGCTGTAACAACTACTGCGTTTCTTTAGAGAACTTGATCAACATCATAATTTAAACATGAAAATAGAAGAGTTTACTATATATCATACATATGTTAAAAAACACAATGACATTTTAAAACATCTCATTTTCTTTAAGTATGTGATGGACATAAACATTCCCTATAACATGCAGTCTGTGAAAATCCTCAATTGCATCTGTAAAAAAAGAAAAAAAAAAAGAAAAAAAAATCTTTAAAATGTATTTTCAATTCTCTAATTTTAGGACTCCAATGTTTCTGTTGAAAGGTTATTCCTTGCAATATTGCCCAGTAAATGTAACTAGTGAGGTTAAAATGAGTTAAAATGAGGCAGGCAGAGATCCCCGTCAGACCATTCTGCTCCTGTTAAATGAATGCTGTGGTGTTCAGCTAGCTCTGTTTTTGAAACAGTCTGTTTCAGTCTGGGAGTGAAATCAGAGAAGAGATCAGACATTTTCTTGTAGTGATAATGGTGCCAAAGAAAGCAAGCCAATGACAGTAAAAATGTGGATTTGCATATAAGTTTTTGTCCACCCCAAGCTGAAACACCAGAGTGACTGCTGAGGTTTTGTATAAATGGCCTTATTAAGAAGGGATGTGGGGTTAGTAGAAATCTTGGAAGGTTATTAAGATAGACATCTGCTACTGTTTGGAAGAAATAATCTTGAAATGTTCACAACATCGTTGAGCTTTTATAGCATTTGACACACATTAGGAATGCCTTAAGCACTCTCGTTCTATGAACTATGATATTTTGTGTAAGGGAAATGGCCTTTAATAAGTAACCATTATATCAGAATAATGACAAATATGAAAATTGTTTGGAAAAAGAATAAATTAATATAAATATAAATATAAACATTTATACAAATGTATACAACTATTTTTTTCTGGTTTAAATAAATAGTAGTAAACACTGGGATTATCTGAATGTAAAACTGAGAAATCCTGAGAAGTGTATGAATTATTTAGCCCCATCAGATCACTCTAAGTGTTATTGAGGTATTTCTTTTTTTTTAAGTTCCTTGAATCTCTACATAACTGGCACATTGCTTGTTTGTCAAAAGCAGTGTATGTAGATGTCAAAACTAGTGTATGTAAGATGTTGTAGATCTTCAGACTGACAGAAGGTTAGGATGTGTCTTTGCCATGGGCTGGTTGGTGGTTCATGCTAGATACCTGGTTCTGGGCAGACGATAGAAAAGAACAAGTGAAATAAGTCTTTCTTGGTTTCTAGAGGTAGTTCTGATTTTTATAATTTGTGGATTCCTATGATCAGACTAGATTAGATCAGTGTCCTCATTTAATGCTGGCAGCATATCCATGACCATTGGTAGGTCAGAATATTGTTTTTTAACAATTATTTACCTATAGTTAATTAACATGTTGATTACCATAGATAGAGAAGTGTTCTTCAGCTTTCAAAATCAGTGTATTGAAACTCCTAGCAGAAATAGTTGAAGTAATTGGTAACATTATGAACTTCTACTCATCCTGCCTTTAACCATTCTTTATGATATCTCAGTGCTATCACCAGTTCTATAACATTTAAGTTTTTTCTTGAGATTGTCTTGTTACATGAATATGATATGTATTCCTTTTCCTTTATTTTGAGGTGGAGGGGGTTACTTTTTGCCTTATTTTAACATTTTCTCCTTTCTTTTTCTCTTTTCATTAGGTTTCCAGAGAAATATTGGAAATACAGCACACACAGAAAAGATACAGAACGTTCCCTACACTGCCATCTCTGTGCTTAAAAATTTGTGGTAAGAGAATCATAAGAATTTTTAAAAGATCATAATCAGCAATGCTGAGTTGCTTTAAAATTGTGTTCACGGACTCAGGCAGGTCAGAAGCAGCTTTTATCATCAGATTTCCTGTAACAATATGGACAGATGCATCTTAATTTGTGTAGATATCTGCTTTCTTTTGTAAGCTCTAAATGAGTTGTTTATTAACGTATCCGAATAAAAGTAGTTCAAAGCAGCTGCCTTCAAAAGATAAGATGTAGAAGCTGAATCCCAGAAGTCCATGGAAGAGGTATAATTTTAGCAGTATTTTTCTATGTTAACATGTTCACAAATCCCAGTTTTGCAATGACTTAAGCTTTCCAGCGCATTATACTCCATATCAACCTGCGAAAGACACCTGCTCACACATGACAGCCAGGGTTTTGTAATAACAAAGATGTGCAGGGTCATTGGCCTACACTTACTTGATTGTCTCTTGACAGCAGAAAGAGCTACCAAATATCCTGGTGCTGTTTTAGCTTAAATTGGAGTCCCTCAAAGGAGAAAAGTGACTAAGAAGGTCTTTATAAGAAAAGTAACACAGTGCAAACAAGATGCCATGTGTTTCAGCATCTTTAGGTGCTTTTGCCATTGGAGCTTCTGACACCAAGGAGGCTAACCTGGAGGCTGGGGCAGGGAGCCAATTTGTTACAATTTGTAGAGGGTTTATATATATATATATATATATATTTATACTTATTTATATGCATGTGTGTGTATTTATTTATTACATTTATATTAATTTATTGGTAGTGATAATTTTCCTGTGGCCCTCTAGGAACACTCTCTTTACAAGTTTCAACATTCTTTTACTCCTTCAAATGACTGATAAACTGGAAGGAAAAAGAGAGGAGAAAGGAGGCATATAAAACCACAAGAGGAGAAATATATATCTACTCTCTTTCTCAGGTGTTGTTATTTCTTCTGAAGGAGACAGTGGAATTGAAGAAGTGATAAAGACTTTTGTCTCTGTTGTTAGTAAATTCTTTATGCCCTCTGCTGTTCTTGATGCTGCCTGTTCAGGATCATGATGCAGAGGGTGGGAGGAATAAAATAACATCTAACACAGCTGCTACTGAAATTGGCAGTGGAACAGAAAGAAGCTGCTGCTTGCTCCCTGCTATTTTCATTCTACTTCTTTCTTTAATATTCAGATGGAACTCAGTCCTGCTGGAAGAAAGGGTCGAATAAAGGGGTGTCTATTAACTTACAACTGTCATTGTTGGAACTCCTGAGTGGTGGGGACTCCATCATGCTCAGGACTATGTAGAAATACTATAAGGTGGTGGCTGCCTTGGGGAGTTTTATTACCTCAGCCGTAGGACACAAGTGGGGCATGGAAAAAGACGCATGAACTCGTTTTAATGTAACTGGCTTTATGCACATTTTCTATGTGTCTGGGTGCAATGAACCATGAGAAATGATCGGCACATGCTACATTCCTGACTGTCATGGAAGAGGAGTTAGACACCGTCACAGGGAAGTCTATTCCACATTGCCTTTGGTAGCAGACTGAAGAACTCATTGCGGCAGCAGAATTGCTGCTCTGTGTTTTATCTAATCAACAACCCAGCCAACCACCTCTGTTCTGCACCTGCCACCACCCTGATCTCCTGGGTAAATGTGGAATATCACCTCTGTAGTGTGGGATATATGGGCAGGTGGTCTATCATCCCATGTTTCTCTCACTTTTTATCCTTTGCAGAATCAGTGAATATACTCACTGCTGTCAGGTACAGCTATGTAGTGAGACGGGCCAAATTTACATTGTGCTCTGGCTCTGAAGAAGATGTGAGGTTTTTTATCCTTGGGTGTGGACTAGTTTTGGTTGTAGAGGCAACATGGTCTCTCAGCTAATTAGCTTTTTCCGTGGTGAATTAATCATGGGCAATGCTGTAGTGATTTGTTGCAGGATGTTGACCTAAAGTTAGTTCATTCTAAATGTCGCTACAGAAGCATGGTGTTGTTTGGGATATTTAGCCCAGCTTAGTTACCTTTGTACCACACTCCATCATATAGAGTGCACATATGTTCCACTTCTCTCTTCCCATATGAGGAGTGAAACTTTGCCTGACTTTCTTTAGTGAAAGTGTCACATTTTCTACTTGCAACTAAGATCTTTCCCAAGATGTTCAGATTATTTTGAACTGTTCTATACTAAGAAGTTGTCAATTTTTGGCAGTGAAAAATTTTCTGTGACACGTGGTCTTTGTGTTTTACATTTTTGAGTGGCTATTAAATGCTGACATTCATTGAAAACTGTAATGTAAATTGAACAATATAAAGCTTAATCTGCACAACTATTTTAGTTTGGAACTGTAGTTTGATTTTGACACAAATTTGTCCATATTTTCCAGTTACTCTGTATAGGTTTAATTTGCAGAGTGGTGTTGATGCAAATAACTTATAATCTGTTTCAGAAGAAACTACACATATAATTCTGTGCCAGCTATATCCCAAAAGTGCTCCAGTAGCTAACAGGGACATAAGAGATCTCTTATGTATATCAGCCTGTCAGATAGTGTTGATTTGCATTTAATGTGGTGTTCATTCCAGTCTGACGTAAATCCTCTGATCTATAAATAATGCAGAAGTAGGAGTGTTAGCTCCAGCTGTTCTGATCAGTATATCCACTGTGATGAATTTCCTTCTACTGTAGGCACTACCTGAAATAAAACTACAGCTTACCTTATGCGATCTTATTACAGAATCACAGAATGGTTGAGGCTGGAAGATACCTCCAGGAACTGTCTGGTGCAATCTCCCCTACTCAAAATAGAATAAGCTAGAAGAGGTTGCTCAGACACTGACTGTGTCCAGCCAGGCTTTGAATGTCTCCATAGCCTCTCTGGGCAACATGTTCCAGGGTGATTGAACCCTCACAGTAAACTCTTTTCTATATTCAAATGGAATTTTTATGTTTCAGGTTGTGCCCATTGTTTTTTTGTCCATTCACTGGGCACCACTGAGAAGAGTTTGGCTCCATCTTCTTTACTGTCTTGCATCAGGTATTTATACACATGGATAATATGCTCCCTGACCCTTGTCTTTTCCAGAAGAGACTATGAGCCTATTGTGAACACTGTATGCTTCCGTAGGCAAGCTGTGATGATAAGATGTATTGTTCTGTCCACCTGCATTAGAATACAACCTTGTCTATCCACTGTATGTACTGTTCCCAAGAGCTGTAAGCTTAGTTTGTGATAAGAATGCACCCAAAGGGCTTTTCAAATCTAAGTACTCATTTCACTGATTAATATCAGTTAGACAGGCTCTATACAAGCTCAGAACAAGGAGCTGATGAACCTCACCACAGACAGGAATCCCATGTATCTTCCTACAGCCCTAGAAGGTCCATCTGAGGATATAACCTTGGGGTTCCCACTATTAAAAGGGATGTAAATGCTATTTACTTTTTCTATCACTATATTAATAAATAGCTATCTGTCTTAATAGTCTCTATGCCTTTTTTATTGGTATCAGAAAAAGAATCATCAGACTCCAGTGCAAAACAGGCCCCCAGCATGTAACAGTGCATGGGGTTACACTTCTCAGAAGTAAAACTTTGCATTGTACTTTTCAATCATCATTGTAATCATTATTGTTTTTCTTGTAAAATTAAGCACAACTACTGATGTTTTCCAATAACTTTTATATTGGTTAGTCTTAAATGCCTTTATTTGCCTCTTTACTGTACTTGCCTCTGTTTATTTTGTTATTAGATTCTAGGGTTTTTATTCATTCATTATACTGTATGCTGTAAAATCTACCATACTGACTATAGGATGTGAATAAAGAAATATTTTAAGTATTAAAAAACAATCCATCCTTTTTCTTTTTTAGAAACCTTTATAAACTATAGTTTATGTTTTATCTATATTTAAGAGTATATTTCCTAGAATTATGGTTATTGTTTAGGGGCGAAAAAGTATGCAACATAGCCACTTTAATCTTATTTCTTTTATACTATCCAAAATAGCATGTATAGATACTTTACAGTCTTATCATGCACCATTTACAAGCCTGGTACCTAGAGAGAGTGGATTATTTCTTTGGCTTAGGCACAGGAAGAGCTTTTCATATTCCTTTTCGTCATAGATACATGCAGGAGTCCTGTAGGCTTCATTTCTGCCTTTTTTTTTTTTTTTTTTTTTTTTGCCATCTTTCCTGAGAGCTATCTAAGGTTGCTCTTTTATTCCTAAGGGAAAGGTGAAATTGCTGGAAACAGTTTTTCTTTTCTTATCTTGACCTGGTAGCTGAATGGCTTCTGTGATGTTGCCAGGTGCTTTTCATCCCCACTCCTGCTGTGTGAGCAAAGCTGAGCCTTCTTTGCACTGTTTCTCTTCAGTCAGGTGCTTCTCTTCTTTCAGCAGAGTGATAATAATTACTTCACTGGGATACTGTTAGCTCTGACTAGAGTCAAGAAGAGCTAATAGGATCTTTAATAGCTAATAGAAGCCCAGCTTTGTTTCATGCGGGGTTAAATGCGATGAAGCTGGTTTGGCATGGTATCCCTTTCAAACCATAGTACGATAACCAAACTTTACTTCTGGAACTGCAGTCTCATTTTATATGGATTCTTTGCTCCCAAGGATTTATTTATTTGAAGTTAGTACAGTTTGATGTAATGAATTATTTAGACACATATTTATCAGAAGTTCATAATTAATTTGATCAATACTGATAACTAAAATAGCTGAAGAATGTGTAAATCATATCTTCATAGGTTAAAAAGGATTCTGGGCCAATCTGGCTAGGTATGACATTAGTTCCTTTTGGTAAATAGAATTAATTCTTACTTTTTCTTTGCTCCTTTTTTTTTTTTTTTTTTTTTTTTTCTATTTCATTTTCTGCCTTTATTATTGAATACATTTATAGATAGGGCCATATTATATCATTTCTTATTCATTGCTCAGGACTGTCTATACACACCATATTTTTCTTCCAAAACTAAAATAAATATATGAACAAATAAGTAGTAATCCCCATTCTCACAAAAAAAGTAAAGTAAAAAAAAAAATTATTTGTTTTTTCCTCATACTCCATCACATTATACTCAGACATAAAGGTTGACCAAGGTCAAACAATTAGACAATGGCATATTCAGAAAAACAAATATAAGGCTTATTATCCCAATTATTTCTATTTCCAGGATACATTCTACCTATAGGAAATTATACTTTTAAACTGCATTTTCCATTTGGATTGACATTTTTGAAGTTATTAATAATTTTACTTCATCATTCAATTAATTAAAATTTAATTATGTACGTATAGATATATATATTGATACAAATTTATATATAGGTATATATAAGTATATGCATCTGTACATATTGTACCAACTGATGTACATAAGAGTATATGTATGTGCACACAGGTGTGTGTATGCACCCATAGGTAAACTGATTAAGCAGGAAACCTATCCAGTAAAATCCACAGAGGTACAAAGTTATCAATGAAAGTAAAATCAGAGCTAAAGAATAGATTTGTGAAATAGAGTATGCACTATATTCTTTTTATACTCTTTTCTAGCCATAACTGGAGTTCCACCTGTCCATGTTCATATGCAAAGGAGGGAGAAAAACTTCAAAGAATTATTTACAAGCAATAATATAATTTGTGGGTGTAATAATCCAGAAACAAATATTCTAAGAACTTTTAAGGCAATTCACTCCATGTCAAAGTTACTAATTTCTGTCTCCATTTGAAAGCATTAATGTGTGATGTTGCTTTCATCCTGTCACAAGGAAAGGTCTTAATATTGGCTTCAGATTTGTTTCACATGCAGTTAGCAGGAGTTTCAACTTCTCTAATCAGAGTGGACTGATTGACGCAGAAACACACTGTGCCTGAAAGTGGTGCAACAACAAAAGAATGATTCTCTAGTGTTAATATCTTTCCTGCCTCATTACATTTTCTCTTCTTATTTCTTCCCTTTTCCCTTTAAGTCATTAAAAAGCTTTTTCTTATCCTCAATATGGGAATCATTCAGAAGACATTCATGGCAAATTGTCTACTAGATACCTATGAGACGCATCCATAACAGTGACTTTTGCAATTAAATCACTTATTTTTGTATGTGGAAAAAAAAAAACAAAACAATTTCTCATTTCATTCTCCTTTTCTGCTAAGCTTCATTATGCTCTCATATGGCTTTTTTTTCTTGGTACGTGTGACCCTGATGTAATAGCTGTTTAACACAGAGTAATGGCAAACTATAGATTACGACTGAAAGCTCGAATGTTTGCTAATGAACCAAATACTTGTGCTCATATACCTATGAAGAAGCAAAATGTTTTAAGAAAGGATGATTTAAAATTTTATTCTTTTACTCTGCAGTAGCATATACATAGAATAAATAAAAAAGTATCCAAATAAAATTTCAGTGGGAGTTATCAATGGGGGGGAGGGGAAGGAAGAATAACATCTAAATAAATAAATAAATATGAACCATGCATATGACCACAATGAATGCAAGTAGAATTTACTTGAGTCCTGTAAATGAATAGAGAGGAAAACATATTTTTGGGGAAAATATTTCCACAGAATCACAGAATACTTGCAGTTGGAAGGGGTCTCTGGAGATCAGCTAGTCCAAATCTTCTGCTCAAAGCAGAGTCAGCTAAGAGCAGATTTCTCTGGATCCTTCTCGTTTGGGTTTTGAATGACTCCAAGGACAGAGACTCAATGGCCTCTCTGGACAACTCTGCCAGTGTTTGAGGGTACCACCCTCACCATAATAAGTATTTTCTTATGATCCTCTTCATGGCTTTTTGATGGACTCACTTTGGTATGTCCAAGTCTCTTTTGTATTGAGAAGCCCAGCACTGGATCCAGCACTCCAGATTTGGTGTCACCAGGACTGAGTAGAGAGAAAAGATCACCTCTCTCAACCTTCTGGCAACACTCTGCCTAATGTAGCCAGGATACCATTGGCCTTCTTTGCCATAAGGATATATTGTGGGCTCTTGATCAGCTTGATACTTGATTTCCTGCTTTTGGGGATGGACCATTCCTGAACTTGGAGGAAGTAATATTTGAATAGCAACAAGGTCTTTGGTGTCCTCTTCACTCCAAAGTCATAGTCCATGCAATTCTTCCAAGTAGGCCCCTGAAGTCCAGGATTGTGATCCTGCTCTTTTACCCTGCTTCATTCTTGCAGGATGCTGATATCCACCGTCTCACAGTCACTGCTGCCAAGGCTACTCCTGATTTTTACATTTCCAGCTAGTTCAAATAAGTGTAAATTGACCCAATAATCAATATTTATATTAAAGCCTATTTACTATGAATAAAAATAGACTGAGAACAAAAGGGCACTTCTAACTTTTATTCTGTCAATACTTACAACAATACAAATTATTTCTTTTATACCTTGCAAAAAGTGCTTTGCGATTGTACCTTTCATATGCCAAATTCAGACTAGAAGCAAAATTTTTCCAACACATTTATTAGCCTTTAAAAATGGGAATTTAGCCATGAAACTCTGACACAACTCTTGCTATAGAATAAAATTGTTGTAATATGTTTGTTGACTTTAATATAGTGTGGCACTGAATGGGCAAAAAAAATGACTTTGTTCAATAGACAGGAGGTTTGATTTAATCTGTGAGACAATGACAGGAAAGTGGAGAGAAACATTAGGAATGTTCATTTTAGTCCCTGTCAAAACTGAATTCTACTGTGGAAAATTTGAACAAAAGTACATACTAAAGCATCTGAAGGAATGGAGGATGTCTCATCTACTGGCTGTCTTAAGACTTACCTTCTGCTTTTTAATGAATTTGCATCAGTCTGAATAACAATATTCATAGTCACTACTATCATCAATAAGAGAAAGGAAAGTCACTTCCTGTTAGCATTTCCCTCATTACACTTAGGTTGCTTGTGCCTGAACACAGTTCACTTTCCAAAGCCAAATCAGTTTGACAGGAATCACTTCAGGGAAATTTAACCTTACCAGCACACCTCCTTCTGCTGGTAAATGTCTTCCTCTGAAGATTTTCTTTTCCTTCAGTTCACTCATTGACTGCCTTTGCCTTCTCTCTCTTTCTTTCTCTCTTTTATTTTTCCTTCTTCTAATTCCTTTGGGTCTTTTTTTTTCTTTTCTCTTTTCCTTCAAAGAGTATTTTGTTTCCTCAGGGGCAAAAAGGGGCAGAATAGCTTGTTTCTGTTCTGCTAACACCATTTTAGCATATAATATGGTTTATGTTACAAAAAGTATTGTAATTCTAACACATTATATATATTAAAGGAAATTTGGCACTGTGATGCCCCATATTACCTGGTTAAAACCTCAGTTCTTTGCTCCAGGCTGAAATACATAATGCTGGGTTGAATGCCTACATTATCTATAGTTACTACAGGAAAACAGTGATTTGAAAAGAGATTCATTACAATCCCCAATGTGAAACAAAGGAATTCTTTAGCTGCCAGTATAAAGTGTAAAAAAAACATTTATGTGTCTGATAATCTTTTCTATCTTTATTTAAATAACATAACACAGACCTATAGATACCTCTTCCAGGTTAGATTCAAGGCTCAAATGCACATAGTGCATCTAACCTGATGTTCATCAACAGCTTTTGATGAACAGCTTTTGATGTTCAACAACCCCTTTTGAGCACATTTGAGCTGTTAAAATACAGAATCATGTTACTTTGAATGGGATTCATCTGATTTAACTTGAGGTGCTTATATTATAGACATTTATGGTGTAGACCTAAGCTAGTCATACTAAGCTTTATAGTTAATGAAAACAATTCATATTTCAGAGAGCAATTGGTCTCATCTAGAAGTAAATGCATGAAATAGATCAGATGAACTCTCTGTTGAAGTCCATATTTTCTGCATTTTGTATAAACAGAACGTAGAGTGACTGGTTGAGGTGTAGGTGTTGGTTGAATCCCACCCTTTCTGCCCACAGATCTTCCCGGATCCTTAAATCTCAAATACAGAAGGAAGAACAAAGGACAATTTCAGTCTGAAAAAAAATCTGTGCTGATTAGTGTACAGCTCTAGGAAGACAAAGATGTAGGTTTGAATTCCACCAGGCTTTGGAAAGGATATAATCCTTTCCTTTTCCTGTTAAACTAATTCTTTTAAAGGAAACAATGAATAATAGAGAATAATGACAAGTCTAGCAATGGCATGTCCTCAGAAATCCTGAAAGATATGAATATCTTAAAAAAAATAAAAATTGAGCATAGTATCTTAAAATAAAAATACTTAGTACTTGATTGTGTAGTTCAATAAGGATATTCAATAACACTCCTATCCACTGGATAATGTGTGTTTGTTCGTGGGTCTATACGAAACTATGTCACACTGAGGCACCAACAATGTTTTAAATTTCATAGATTTGCTTATTACAGCAATAGTTATGTACAAGATTATATATAAAAAACATGTCTGTGCATGTATGTACATTTTCTTGATGAAAATAAAAGCTGTATAGAACAAATTGTATATTAGACAAGTACATATGGTAAAAATGTTCTGTAACATGGTAATTACATTATGCTTATAATCTCAAAAGTTCAATTTGAAGTGTTATTTTTATCCTTGTAGAAGGATATACGGACAGAAGTGTTTATCTGTAAGCCAGACTGATACTCCACATTATTAAAACAATATCATTGGCTCTCTTACATGCTTTGTATTATTATGTGTATGAAATATACTAATGTGGATACTAGAACAGGCCCATCTATGTTTTTAACTGACTAAAAGAGCTTTATGAATAAGACTCCATTGCTGCAGCAAGGATATATATTTAATATATCCCTTTATAACTAAAATGCTTATGAAGCAGGAACACCTATTCAAGAGCAATTCTCTTTCACGGACTGACAGGGTAAATACAGTGTATTCTGAATTGCTTAAAGAAGATACTGTATCATTCAAAGGAAATCTGAATTTGGCATAAATTAGTCTCACTCAAGTACAAAAAAAAAGTCTTTCATTGTCATTAGCAATTTTATTTCAAAAAAAATAAAAATTTGAATCCAAAATTATATATAATAGTTTTACGGAAGAGATCAGCAAAACACAATTAATCTGAAGGTTAAATGTTTTAAGATGTAATTTAGTTAGAAATATTAGATTACAGTCAAAATGTATCTTAAAGATGAACTAAGGAATCTGAACTGTTCTTTGAATTTAATTTGATTTCAAGGAGAAAATTCTGTCTTAATGTTTCTGCAGTACATTTTTGGTGATTTTAAGTAATTCAGAACTTGAAATAACAGTGCAACTTAGAAATCCCATTTAAGTACCCTAAAAAATCATGAAAATTCAGTAAATGTGATGATCATCGATTGTGATGAAATTCTACTCTACAGAGGAGCTGAGGGTGAAGGTCACTTTTCATCTCTTAATAACTGAAGTTGTTGTGATTTCTAGTTGTCTTTAGGTTTTTATATAACTACTGACTCTCAGACACAGTGATTCTCTATAATACTGAGCAATAACAAGTTCCTGTAAGGTGGAGGAGCTTGGTAGTGATTGTATAGCCCTGTGAATCTTGTTCTATGCTGAATAAGGTAATCTCTGGTAGCTGGATTAAGAGAGTATCTCAGTATCTATCTATGCTACAGAAACAACTGGATTTTATTTGTGTAAAAGAATGTAATACCAATGTCATATTGCGGGTGAAATATATATACATATACATGCATACATATATGTACATATATATGTATATGCATATTATATTTGGACTACTTCTTTGGTTCTAGTGCGTGTGTGTGTGTGTGTGTATATAAACAGGCAGCAGGCAGACAGATAGATACACACACACACACACACACACACACAAGAACCAAAGAAGCAGTCCAAACCAAAAATACATTTTAGCAAGGACTTTTAAATATTACATAGAATCACAGAATCAGGAAGGTTGAGAGGGAACCTCTGGAGATCATCTAGTCCAGCCTCCCCACTCAGCAGGGTCACCTAGCGCATATTAGACAGGGTTGCATCCAGGTGGCCCTTGAATATCTCCAGAAAAGGAGACTCAACAACCTGGTGGGTGCTAGTCCAGTGCTCTGTCACTCTCACAGTGAAGAAATTCCCCCTCACATTCAGGAGGAACTTCCTGTGCTTCAGTTTGTGCCCATTGCCTCTTGAATGTTTCTTGACAAACTCATGGTCTAAACAAGAATCTACATATTTTTAGGAACATTATTTCCAGCAGTGCAATCTCTAAATGTATATGTGTGCGCCTAATATGCATATGCGTGTACATAAGCGTATGTGTGTCTTTGTATATGCATATATATTTACAAAAATTCTGGTTTAATTTTCATAAAATTATCACAGTAGAGTTTTGAAATCTCTTGTCAATTGATTGGCTAACCTGAAGAATGCTTTTTATTTGTTTCTTGGTCTCACATGCTAAATATTCTGGATAAAGTTGTACCTACAAATGAACAAAAAACATAATGCTTTATTTTCCTACACAGAATGGACACAACCGCTTTCCATTTCTTCTTACTTCAAGGACATCACGTTGCATTTTCCTCTGCTTTGTGTAGTTTGTTATGTAGATATTCATGTTCCTGAGCTACTTTTCACAAGATTTTTTTTCAAGTATCACATTGCTGCTGTGTGTTAGCATTTATTTTATTAAAATGTAAAAGGTATTAACACTATTGTATCAAGTTTATATGTATGTCACACAACAGTATGAGTGACATCAATACTTTGCTAACCTCTCTATAGCCAACGTCCTTTTAGAAAGGCATTGCCTTGATCAACAGTGTTCTGCTGCATGGAAACTAATATATCAGTGATGCAAAATTCTTGGTATTTCACTTGCATTTAATACAAGAAAAAAATTCCTATCATTTATTCCTATTTACTTGAATGAAGGGCATATATGTCATTTGTCTCCCATTTTTGTTATGTATTCCTTGCACAGCATCTGTGCAGACTTCTAAACTCATACATTTTTTCTTGTTTAGTAGCTAAGCATAAAATTGATCTTCATCCCACTCTGTGATGATTTGAATGGAAATAGGGTACTAAATGAAGATGCACATTTTCTTCATCTTTAGCTGATAGTGATAGCTTAGCATACTTTAAACACAAAAAGCAGGAAAATATCCTTTTCATACTTCCCTGTTCAGATTACTCTGAAGCTTTTAATCTGTTTGGTGCATGGATTACTGAATATTATCTGAATATAGACACTGACTAATACAAATCTGTTGAATATTTACTATATGTATATATAGAGAGAGTCACTACAGAAATCTGAAGGCAAGAATCTACAGGGTGAGAGTTACAATAAGTAAAAATTGGCATAATTACTACATTCCAACAAAACTGTACTAATGCTACCTGCAAGAATCTAGTAAATGACCTTTTTCAAAGTCATGTGGTCTGGTTGTGCTTTGCACTGGATATTTTGACTCTACAGAATGAATTCAATAACTCATATATGATTTTTATTACCCACTGCCCACTAACCAAATGTCAGAGTTAATTTCAGAAAGAAATTTCTCATATATCGGCTTCACTATATTTTTTTTTCTTTTTTGTTGTTTTTATTTCAGTATAGCAAGGAGTGTGACTCATTTCCCAGAATTATCTGGGGATTTATGTTCAAGAAATTGCTTGTTATTTTTGAAACATAAACATTTGCTAATGTTCTTGATCTCTTTTCCTTCTTCTTGCAAAACCTTGCAGGTTTTGCAGGAGAGGGCAAAACAATGTGTTGCTTGTTTGATTTTTCGGTACCACATACTTTTACATGCTGAGAAGTGTTTTGTTTCTTCATGTTTATGGATATTTTAAAAACAGATTCTCTATAAACTTTCTAGACTAAATGTCTATAATGTAGCTCCCTGTGACTATAGGACACTGGGCTCACAAATTCCCAAGCTTCTCTGATACCTTTTGTTAAGAATTGCTTGTGGCCTACTACTAGCTCTCTAGAGGAGCTGAGTAGTTTGTCTGCTTCAAAACAATAGAACATTTTCACTTTCAAAGGAAAACCAAAATGTATTTGAACATACTGTAGAAATGTAGGATAGAATCTAGTTCACTTAATTCATGTGCCTATCTTGAACACTGTCCCACTGCAATTGTAGGTATCCAGCCTTAGTGGAAACCTAAGACAATAGGTACCTACATAAGACTAGGTAAATATTGAAAATTTAAGCTATTATTGTGTTAGACACTTCTAAGAACTTTCAAAAGGAGAGATTGTGCATGTAAATAATATTATTTCTCTTTGTTGACTCTGTAGAGATAGGTAGGTATCTTTCAAGGTCATTATAAATACTGAAGTATGGTGTCTGTGTTTTAAAGTACAGAGAATCAACAGGAAATGTTTAATGCCTCCAACCACTGGCTATGCTGTCCAGTGGGGTAGTGGCATTTCTAGACAGTAACAGAGATCAGAAACCTGTCTATAGGGAGCCTTCATTTTCAAGTTATATCCAGCTTGCAATCACTGACTACCAGTCTTTCAGATTATGCCATAAGTATGTTTTTCCAAAATGACTTTTAAATCTCTGCTTCTGTAAAGAAGGCTTTGAAGGCTATGAATTCAAAAACCACTGAAGACAGTTAATGACAATGAAGAAGATGTAATATCAAATATACACATATACTTTATGAGGTTGGGTCTAAACACCATTTGCTCCTAATAGAATGCTCTAAACAGCAACCTAAAGATAGGATTTAGCCTTTCTGCTACCCCTCTGACCTATAGACCCATAGACGTTTCCGGTTGCAGTGCCTTAGTCTCAAATGAAGGATAAAGAATGGTTTCAGCTGTTTGTACTCCTCTGAATTTTTGTGCACTCTCATGAAAATTATGAGATTGATTACACCTTGCAGAGAGTGCTCTACCTACCTGTTTAAAAGGTGTGCAACATGCCCTAAGGAATTTAGTAGCTAAATCTGTAGTGTCCTGGAATTATAAACATGACAGTCTCTCACTTTCACAGAAGAGGCCCTTCCAAGCATTGGCAGTAAGCCGAAGTTAACTACCAATATATCTTAAGGTTAAGTAAAGAAACATTTAATGAATCTAAGTATCTGCTAGGTATTCCATTACTCACAAGTAGCTGGAAGCATAGGTCTTAAATGGTAAGGGAGTGCTCAGAAGTACTATGAAGCTTATCATATTCTATACAAAATATACATTCACCTAAGACTATTTTTAACTTACTCAAAAATTTAGTCTTCTTTACTGTCTTTTTCTCAAGTTTTGTGCTCTCATTACTTTCCTCTCATTTCATTTCAATATCAAGACAGTTAAAAGAAATGTATTTGGCCATAGGCACTACTTAAGTTCAGCAACAATAAAATTAATATGCTGTGTTTTGCCACTTTGAGGAGAGACAAAGAGAAAGTGAGAAAGGGGGAGGGGGAGAGAGAGGAAGAGAAATAGAGAAAAACACTAATGAAATAGTACGTCAATGGATAGGAATCTATTAATGTCGAGAACATCAGGCACACAGAAGTTGTAACAGATAATCCAGGTTTCTAGAAAATAACTTAATAATGGCTAGGAATTGCATATAGACAAAGGCAATAGTCTACTTCCTCTGTGGAAAGAGAAGCTCTTTTTTTCAAGGCTATTTCTCTTGCTATTTCTATGGAAGGGTGGCTCTTAATGACATCTTTGGAAAGTCAAAATTACCCTATCCTTATTCATATTCTTTAAGTTCAGAATAAATGGGAAAATAAATGATAGTACCTCTAATTAAGTGTGAGCAAAGGAAGATGCAACTCTGAGTGTAGCAAATCATTAATAGAATGATGATTCAACTATAAATCTCAGTCACGGTCATGCCTGACTTTCTTTGTATAAAAGGAATGCTGAAGTTTCCAAAAGACTATAAAAGACTTAGCAAAGTTCATATACCACTAATAATTATTTGGAATATAAGTACATTTTTAAAACTCTTGTCCTTAAAAAAAAAAAAATGAATAACTTTTCCTCTCTTTAATCAAGATCTGCTCACTACTCTTTGTTTTCACAAAGCAAATTGACTACATTTAAAATCATAAATAATAACTAAAATAATTTTATGGTATATTGCTATATTTATTTTATCTTTTAACACTCATTTTTATATCATTCTTTAGTAGCTAAAATTTTGATTTGAACCAGTGACTGCTTGAATCTATTTAATAGCTGTTTTAAGATATCATGCTTGCTACTTATAATAAGTAAACCTAGTTTTGATTTATTCCCCCTGTTTCTTTCTCTTCCTTTTCTGCTGAAAGTAGTTAGGATTTTATTTGGTTATTTATTCAGGAAAAAAAAAGAAATCTTGAATTAAAGGACTTGACTTTCCGAATAAGTCTTTGAGGATATATAGTCTGGATGGGCACTGAGACTATAAACAGTCTCTTCTTACCACTGTCTTAACCACTAAATTTAAGGAGTTAGGAAGGAAAGTCAAAGAAAATTTTATTTGCAATTTTTATAGTATTGCCATGCAAATTTTTATATTTCTACATGTCTTTTTGAGAATTGATCCTAGTGATTGTGGCAGATATTTTTTCTTATTCCATCAGAAAAATTTTAAGAATGAAAATATACAGGAATAAAAGGGTTCTTTCATGTAATCTAAGTTCTTCTGCAATTACAGGCAACTAAAGTTGTATTTAAGAGCTCATATAGTATCTATGACCACAGTATATATGAACACAAAATAATTCTCCATACTTTATAAGAAATGTAGGAACCATGGCAAAATATAAACAACTGCACATATAATGTACTATAAAGAAGAAGAAGAAGAAGAAAAAGGAAGACCAGGATAAAATGGGGGTATTATCTCTTAGCATTATTGCATGTAAAATAACATAAATACTTATTATTAAATAAAACTCATATGATTCAAAAACCGTACATATCCCATGTTTCTGAGGAGGACAAAAACATTTACAAAGCTTCTTCCCCACCCCCTCCAACCAAGGGAATATTTTCTTTTGACCCTTCAAATGTGTTTGTGATGTAGCTCCTGAGTACTTCAGAGCCCAACGGCATGAGGAGTTCTGGAAAGTCCTGGCTGTGTCCTATCTGCAGCTGTGCTTCAAAGAAAGGCAGGAAAACACTCATATTATGAATCAAGTTTTCTGTGCATACAGGAAGGGAAGTGAAGGAAAAATCATTCTGGATTTGATGCAACCTTATTATATCCAAAGAAGTTTTTTTTTTTTTTTTTTTCCTATGGGCTTTAACTTAGAATATTTGAACATATTAAAATCTGGTATATTCTTAGATGCTTTACGCTGCTAGGAACACTCTTTCAGCCAAGAAATGTCTATGATATTTGTGCCTGCATAGTCATTCTTTCCTAATCACAAGCATCTAGAGATACGTGTAGAAGTGAATAACTAGTGTGTAACATGAGAACAAGAACATTGAGTACTTCATCCTCTTCACATTTCCCAGGTTCACTTTGGATGGTGTTGTTGGGTGTCCAGTGATACTGGTGATATCTGGCGATCCTCTCCAGTAATCAGCTTTTTTTTTTTTTTTTGCTGTTGCAAGAAGGCCCATTAGATTTGTCCCTTATAGTTTTCTATTCCATGCTTCCAAAGGCAAATTAGTGACTAGCAGGCATGTTGAGTATACAATAATAATATAAACTTGTAGCTGAGATGAATACTTCTTCGTTTTCCCTCCGTCCTCAATCACAAAATGCCATCTGGCTTCTTTGATTTCTACATTCCATAGCTCCCTCATCACATCTTATTCCTTTTGTGACATCTGTCAAATGATTTCCAAATGTTGTTGTCAAAGAAGCATTCATTTTCTTGGATGCTCTGAAGTACTGACATTTGGGCACCTACAACAGATCTCAGTAAGATTCATTATATTCTATCTATCTTACCTTATCCTCCCAAAGTTATATAATTACTTGAATATATTCTTGAATTTTTAATGTTTTAGTATGATTTATAGTTTGAATGCTACAAAATAATAAAAATATGTTTTTATAAATGGGCTTATTTTTCTCCAGTTTTTAGAGTGTGCGTTTACTCTCCCAGTCTGCCTTTTCATTACCATGAAAACTAATATCTGTATCACTATTACAAAACATTAAAGTATAAATAAATCAGTGTAATATGAAAATTTTATTATTGAAAGTATTAATTTTGAGATTTTACCAGATGATTAATTATATTCTAAAATAATAGGTTTACTTAGCACTCCAAACAATTCTATGTAAATGTAAAGTCAAGTGAGAAATGTACTTAAAAAGTTCTGCAAGAAAAAAGAAAAAAAAGTATGTACATACTAAGCCCCCCCCCTTCTGGATTGCATGACCCTTGACGTAATTCCTCCAGCTGCAGGACATTTTAGTGCATTTAAGCAGTATACTAGTGGATCAAAACAACTCTATTTCCAATAATACACTTCTGAATTTGCCTTTTACCTCAGGTCTACATCTTCATAACTGGGTAAATATTGATTATGAATCCCATAATTGTTTGGAGAAAAGTAATTTACGCCTACTTGTGCTGACTTATATTAAATTTCATTAAAGAAACTTCTTCCAAATTAGTTTTGTAAGACTTCCAGACAATAGAGCAGTATCTATATCCCATTGAACAAAATGGTTTTATTACTGTTGTGTGTTTAATTTGCAAGATATCTTCATGATAGGACATCTATTAATTCCTTTGACAATTAGAATCTACACTGATTCTTTAGAAAGCAAATGAACATATATAACCATGATTTTTTTTTTAATTGTTTACTTCCATCTTTGAAATTAGCCAGCCACACAGCAGATGTCTGTCCCTAACACAGGTGTCCAGTTTCCCCTTTAGACATTTTTTTAGATAGTCTTTATTTTAGAATGTGGCTCAATGATCAGTGATTACTGACAGTAAAGGTAGAAGAAGAGTATAAGAAAGATCTAAAAAAAAATTGTTAATTTTTCACATATTATGGAATCTATTCCATTTAAATATTCCTAAAATACTTCTTACAGAAAGCAAGTTTTTCACTGACCAGTTGCAGTATCTTTACATATAATAAAGGTCAAGACTTAGTATCTTATCTACTATGTTTTCAAGAATGAAAACATTTTTACTTCTTGTGCTAAGAGGAGAGATCAAGATAAGTAAGCAATACACAAAGCATTTTTTTTCATTAACCCCTACTGACATAACTTTCAAAATTCAAAAGGCAGTCAATAGCAAGAAGAGTTAATGAGGAGGAAATATCCAAAATAAATTATTTAATTATTCTTTTTAGTCTATAATCAGTAATGGCTTCCATTATAGTTCTGACACCATAAAAGCATGTTAGAATGGTCTCTGCATGCTATAACCAGCTGCTCTTCCTAGGCATTTGTAATTCTTTCTGCTCCATGTGCACTCTTTTCTCTGCTCATGAAATACTTGTTCAGTCTTCTTATTACTGAACTATTTTATCTCATCATGTTGCAAAGCAATTTCTATTTCTGCAGTTTTATTATTTTCTCTGAAATTCATAAATATTGAGTGATGTCCTATATTTTCTTATCGTGGTAGATGCTCCCTAACATTCATCAATGAAGTCTTGCAGGTAATAACAAGCAGATTGTACTAGTTTACTAATCAGGCCTCAGTAGAGACAACTACTTACATTTTGTTCAGCTATTCAGGAAAGGACATACTAGCACATCCATGTGTTGACAAAATACTTCAAACCTCAGTTTATATCGAAAATGCTCCACTATAGACACCAATAAGTCTATTTAACTTAGTAACTTGTACAGACCTTTCATTTCCTGGAATGGATAATCAGTACATGGGATATACAAGTGAATCAGAATATCAAATTATTTTTAAAACTTTTTAGTCCATGCTAAAAATGACAAATGGATTTTATCCCACACAAAAGCAAATGTCAACAACAACAACAAAAAAAGAAGTTTGTAAGATTAAGTGTAAGATTAAGGTATAAGTGTGAGATGGGAGATGGGAAAACTGTTTTAAAAAAGGAATAAGTAAAATTATCTGAGCAAAAAAAGTGATTTTTTTCCTGTACTCCTAATTTAAATCACAGAATCACAGAAAAAAAGAGTTCTCACTGTGAAAAAAAAATAAAAATCTCTACTTCAAGTTTAGATCATTCCACATAAAAAAGCGTCTTTTTCCAGTGAAGGATTTCCAAAGAATATTCTTTTTTCCGTCCCTTCAGGTTCTTTGTTCTTGGCATCCACTTCAGTGAATAGCTGGGACTCTATCCCAATCTTCCCATGGTAGAAACCATTGCTTTCTAAATGTGGGAGTTGTTATTCATTTAGCATAGTTTGAAAGGAATAAAGGATATTGTCACCAAAGTATATATTCAGTTTCAACAATGCAATTTCTCTGAAACATTTTTTTTTCCCTCCGGTGGACAGAAGCAATCACACTTTTCGGAAGAGCAATACAGGCATGAATAATGTGAGGGGCTGGCCTCCAGTTAAAATAGTTATATTTATAAAACACATATGTGATTAAGCTTATTGTCAGGGGAAATATATGTCAAAAAGAGAAAGAATCTTGAGGAAAATCCAAGGAGAGGCAGGGGGATAAAGAAAGAGAAACAAAACCATATACAGTGTATTTCATCCAAAAAGTAAACAAACAGAGTGTTATGATTCTTTGTGAACTTTTTACCTGTTAGCTGAAAACTGTTCAGGAAAAAAAAAAAAAGTCTAATATTACATATACATTCAGAAAAACAAAACACACAAATAAGCAATAATAAGATGAATACTGCATAGAATGAGTGACATATCCTTCACTGCAAGTGATAGTATCAGGTTGCAATCGTCTGTGTAAATTATCCATTGTTTATTGGTAGTTCCAAATTTTGTGGTACTTACTGCACACAGAAGTAATTTCTGTGTTTAAAAAATGCTAACTGAAATGGTCTTGGAAAAAAGAAATAGGGTTGGAGGAATCTTGCAAAATTTATGTCTGTGAAAAACTTGACAGTTTTGAGAATCTATGTTTTTGACTTCTCTCCTGTCTCCAGTTATGATGCAGCTTAGTTGAGAGGGAAGAAAGCACATAAGAAATATTTGTTGTTATTTGCATCAGATTCTAAACTTGGGAGGTGAGATAAATTCTTGCTTTTTCCACTGGCCTCATTTGTGCCACCACTGGAATAAAAAGGAGAAAGTATTACGGTTTCTGTGCAGAACTGTGCAGTTCTGTTTTCCTTTTATCAGCCTGGATATGCAGACAGGACCTACTGCATTCATTAAATCTACTATGCAATTAAGATGATGAAAAAGATTCCCGGAGAAAATATCAATTTGTTACTGAGGCACCATGTAGTTTTTGTGAAAGAACCAGTGAACAGTACTAGCATACAACGTCATTTCAATTCCTTTCACTCACCTTTCATGATAAGAACATGAAAATGAACGCTGAACCATGCTGGTTTTGATGTCATTATTCTGATGTGATTCTTTGAGTTCTGGTGAACGCAAAAATTAGCAAATTTTAGAAAGAAGGTTGAAGATATGAAATTCAATTTTAAAGTACTTTAAAATAAATATTTTGTATTTTCATGAACTCTGTAGCCTGAACTACGTGGATAACCCAAGCTACCAGCTGGCAAGATATTTGCCCGTTGAATGAGACAGCACAAAAAACATTCAGGTAGAGAGTGACCTCAGGAGGACTCCAGTCCACTCTCCTGCTCAAAGCAAGGCTAATATTGAGTTTAGACCAGGTTGCTCAGGACTTTGTCCAGCTGAGTCTAGAAAATCTCCAAGGTTCTGGGCAACCTGTTCCAGATTATGACTAATAATCATAGTGAGCACTTTTTTCCCCTTATAACCAGCTTGAACCTCAATATATTGTCTCTTTCTCTCCCTCCTGTCATGCCCTGCTGTGAGGAGCCTGGTTCCAGCTCCTCAATGACTCCTCACTATGGCAATGGGGGGCTGCTCAGTGCCCCCAGTGCTGTCCCTTTCCCAGGCTGAGAAAGTCCTGCTCCTCCAGCACCTCCTCATGGTGCAAGTGCTCCAGCCCTGACCACCTTGAGGGCCCTCCACTGACTCAGTTGTGTTTATCAACATCCTTTTGGACTGTATGTGTCCCACTGAGACCCAGTGTGGGTCAAGATTTCCCCAAAGATCGCTGACTCTGTCTGCCACCCCCACTGGTAGGTGAGTGGTGAACCCTTCTCTTTGAGCCCTGTCTGCAGGCATCAAGGCTTGGGAGACCTTCCTGGGGAAGGCTGAGGCAAAGGCAACATCTCGTCAGCCATATCTGCACTTGTTATCTCTAAACTGGTAGCCCTTGCTTCTCCAAGGGTCCACCACCAGGCCCAGACAGCACCATCTTCACCCTTGCTGCCTCAGCAGCACCTTCTTCCCCAGCTCCCTTGAGGGCAGAAGTCTGCCATGTGCTGGGGCTGGTCTCCAGCTGCCCGGAGTGGCCCCTGGGAATTGCCAGAGATAACTACAAGCACAAATTAGGATTTCAGGAAAGTAAACAAACAAAACACATGCCACATAAGTAAGTAAAAAACATGCATGCGCGTGCACACACACACACACACACAAAAACATTAAAGAGGATTAAAAAAAAAAAAAAACTCTTCCCACAACCTTTGCTTAAATAAATAAAACTTGAAATAATGTTTTTTTGTTGTTTTTTTTTTCTTTTTTTTATGTGAGCCCCATGGAAATTACTAGGTGAATCAAAAATGCTAAGCTACTGAAAAAAAAAAACACACAAAAGAAACCTATAATCTGTCTGCCTAAATAAGTAAAGAAACTCCCTATAAAAAGTAAAATAAGTAGAGAAGTAAACAACTCCCCACATAAAAGTGCTAGAGGAGGGAGGAAAAAAAATAAAGAAAAGAAAAGCACTAGGCAAACAACCCTCCTACACAAAAAGAACCCAAAAATCCGCTGTCTCTAAAAAGAAATAAAGAAGTAAAATAGAAATAAACAAAGAAAAAAAATAAATAAAAGGAATCCAGCAAGGAAGTGATATGGGTAGAAATAAAAGCTTTTGGGAAAAAAAGTCTTCAACAACAAAAAGTCTGACTAAGTAAATAAATTAAGAAAATAAATAAAAACTCACTAACATATTGCCAGGAACAGGAATGACACCACTCCTTGCCAACTGTGGAAAAGACAAGGAAATGTGAGAAGAATGGAGGAAGTAAAAAATGGGGAAGAAAAAACCCCTTCACATTCAAAAAAACCATGGAAAGAAACACAGAAAGTTGTTCCTGCTCCCAAAATATCAAGGGAGAAAAAAAAGGTTGAAACAAACAGTATTGCTAGCTGCCAAATTATCTATTATCTGCCTTTGTTTACTGCACTATGCACAGCAGGGAGTTGACTAAAGATACTGGTAGAGAATGAAATATCTGTACTGAATCATGATCCATATGCAAAGGTATTTATATGGTTCTTATGACCCTTAAAAGGTTCCTAAGAGAGGAAATTATAACTTTCTTCATAATTTCTTCCCTTAGTCTGCAGTCAAAGAAATAAAGCCTGAAAAAGAACTTTTTAACGTACGTATCTGTTAGGAACTTGTTATGCTTCCATAATAATTCCAGCATCATTGAATACTTCTCATTTAAATACACATAGCCTGGTATTTATATCATCTGATTTTAGTGGGGTAGGCAGTTCAGTTGTCTAAACATTTGTTATTAGTGACATTTTAGGCACTATAGGGTCCATCTAGCTTCTAGATGCTCCTCAAGAAGAAAGTGGGTTTCTTTTAGGTTCTATGTAGTATCTACCAGTCCAAGATCCAGACACTATGGAGCAAGGAATAGATGTTGGGAGTCTGCTGAAGTCAAGGTGGGATCAGTTAAGGTTAAAAAAAAATGGCACCAAAATCATATATTTTGGCAATTGAATCCTGCCCCAGAAGTCTAAAGTGAGTCTACATTTACCTCTGAGAAAGTTAGCCTAATATTTCTTTAGAATTAATGGAGAGAAATAGGGCATTTTAGGTCATAATCTGTTTAACCCTTTTTACATATCAGCTTTATAAGAAGAATTATTCCACAGAGTGCCTATTACTCAATTAAATGTAAATGGGAGGCAAACTAAGATGTAGAAATGAATTGCAGACATTTGAAGTAGATATTTTTTTTTCCCAAGAGAACCTTCTGATCACTATTTGGCAATAGTATATGCATTCTGTAGGACATCTATTATGTCTTAAAAGTCAGATAAGCCTCACTTCAGTAGATATAAAAGTATCTCCTGAAAGGAAAATCTGTAGGCTATGTTCATGTCAATGCAGTAACTGTTTTTATCCAGCTGGTGATATAGGGAAAGAATAAGAATTTCTGACACAACTCTCCACTGCTCTTTCTAGAGAGATCTGAAAATTACAGAAGTCTCTGTGTCTTCTACACATTTCTGACTACGCATTTGTCTGACTAGCATACCAAATTGAAGATTTTGTCACTGGCTATAGTGACTATGATGGACTCATAATCAAACCAACTGTTCATTCTAAAACTAAAAACAATACAAAACAACCCATACAAAACAGTATTTGAAGTGAATGAGCTAGCTGCAACTTTCTGATCTCTCTGCATTTTATCAGGGAGGAATAATGATGTCAAAACCTATGGTGAATCTTTCTTGAGAAATATCACTTCATTATTCACAGGTCACATATACAGCAACCAATTTCTAGTGTATCAATAAATGAAAAAGAATACTCAATAAGCAACACATCACAATTTACTGTAGACTTGGAAGAGGGAATGAAGATACTGCCCTACACTTCATGCCCTGTTTATTTCAAATCCACAGCTAAAAGCAATAGAAAACTGCAAGAACAGTGAAATAAGTCAACACTTTTTTCCTCCTTGTTCACGTATACAAAGTTGCTGTCAATTATGCTGGATGGCTACCCAAGCTTGAAGACTGCAGAAGCTTGTATTTCGGAAAACTTCATCAATTTTCCTCTTCTTGTTTCTATTAGTATAAATTTGTTTACTAGGTTGCTAAAAATTCACTATCAAGATAATATTTCTGCAGTATAACTAAGTAGTATTTCTTTGAATTACTAGGTTTCAGCAGTTAACTTTAAAGTATATCCCAGACATTTCCCCTATAATATTACTTGTGTTTAAGCAATACTATGAACTTCTTCCTTAAATAAAATGTAAAATTGTAGGGAATGATAACTTTTGGCCAAAATGTTGACTGCTTGTCCACCCATTTTTTGAAGAAATTTTTGCTGATAGCAGAATCTGCCCTCGAAGGTAGACAAAAATGTGCTATGAATAAGTTTTGTACTAATTTCCTTAAGGGATTACATTTTGCCTGTCAGTTCTTCTATAAGAAATTTTGGACTTTTTGCCAAATATTGATCACCATTTGAGGATGATTTCTGTACCTTTGGGGATGAGGGTTTTTCTGTTGTTGTCTAGTTGGCTTTTTTTGTTATTGTGTAGTTGGCTTTTTTTTCTTTTTTTGGTTTGACTTATTGTTAGAGGACATAAATCCAAAATATTATTCATTGAATAAAAGGCCAATATAATACAATTTACATATTCCAAGAAACATGAACATGTGAATATTGATTAGCTATTGATATGAGGCTCTTTCTCCAAAGGAAATATCCTAGTGAAAGGGGAATTGAAAAGAGAGAAGTCTCAGAGAGAACAGGAGGAGAGATGTTAGGAGGTAAAAGATACACCGATGTCAAAAGCTACGTTTCATAGTTATAGGACAACTATTATTATTTATAGATCAACAGTCTAATTTACTGACTAAATAGATTCCTAGGTGTAGAAGGCAGCATTGTACAGAGAGGAAAGGCTTGCCCATTAAAAAATAACAGGCAATCACTGCATGGTATTCAAAAATTTCAGTCTATCTGCCCTTAGGATCTCCTGTCTAATAATCTCTCAGTGCTGAAAACTGAACAAATAACTCGTAACAACAACTATTTGTAAGAAAAATAAAACCCTTTTAATATTATTTCCATTATTAAAGAATCCACATGTAATAAGGAAAATCAAAATGTATTTCTCACAACAAGCAGCAGACAACTAAAGCCAACATCCAAAAGGTTTTTGAGTACAAAAAGTGGACCTAACAAAAGTATTTTTATCTTTAAAGCAGTAAGCCTCAAAAACCTTGCAAAGATCTCATATTTAAAACCTCCTCAGCTTTAAACAGAGTTTTCCAGAAGCATCAGAGAACTAATAGCATAATTTTCTGCCTATGTTCCTACTAAGCCTTGCTAAAATCACTCAGCTATCTTCTTTGGTTAGGTTGGCCTAACTGTTTTGGATTTAACCAAAAGAGTTCTGATTCTAACAGATCAGTTTCCAGCTGCCAGTGGAAGCTGTGAATACTACATTCATTTAATACTTTACCTCATTTGCCCACATCTTGGTTCAGTTTTCTCCTCTGAGTGAAGAAAGTTAAACAAACACTTTTCACTCTAGGTAAATGACATCCACTTGGGGAAGGAAAAAGAGAAGGCAGAGCCGTCCTAAGGTATAAACCAACTGCCAATTTGAGAGAGATTTACATATTAGTCCTCAAGAGGACTCATGGCAGATACTTTAAGTCAGTTCTACAACTCAGTATCATATATTCACCAAGTCTAACTCTCCTGACTCTGTACAGGCCCAAGCAGTCCCTCAGCATATGTATGTTAAGAACAATTTTTGCACTTCATGCCCAAATGAACTTGCAGCTTGGATATTTCTGTACAATATACAAAGCACTTAGGCCTTCTGATAGTTTTAAAAGGAATCATTCACAGCTTCCTCCTACACTATTTCACTTTATTCTCTGCAATAACAGAATAGGCAGTGATCTGTTATCCATGCTGGAAGCACTGATTATGGGTTGAAAGAATATTAGTTCCAGTCTATCCTTGTGCAAAGATAGTTCTATATTTTTATACAGTATAATTTGAATTATCTTGTATTCAAGAATGTTGTCTATATAGAATATTTAAAGTATAAATGGGAATGCTGGTTTTCTTCAAGTGCTTCAAGTACAAGGCTGGAATCCATGTTCACACTAGTTTTTTCTTTCCTGAGAACCTAAAACAATGTGAAACTTTAGTGACAAGTGTGGAAAATTTTCTTTTTCCACAAGAGATCATAGCATACCTACGGCTGCTCTCTTTCTGTGGTTTGGAGACCTCTGGGTACTCATGAAATAATTTTAAGATGTTTATGAAAGGTGATTAAGAAAAATGAGCTCAAATACATCTTTGCATATGCAAAATTTCTAGCAGGAGTTCATAAACTAGTAAAGGCTGTGAAGTAAGGATATTTTGTCTGAGAAAAGGAAAGGTGTTTTGAAATGAAATTTTACCTCATAATCTCCTTATATCTGAGAAAGAAGGGAATTACACTGATCTGTCACTTTTTTGAGACTGATTTAAACACTAGGTAGAGGCAAGCATGAAAGTTAATGTCCTACTTTTAGTGTACCTTTACAAGAAGGAGACATACCTTGGTAGCAATGAAGGCCAAAAGAGTGAATAAGCCTCCTTGAAGGCCATCTAGTCTTGTATTTTCTATGTCAGTATATAGATTCACCTGATACATTGATAGTGCTATCTTACTGCCTAGTCTTCTTAGTGAGCACTGTGTAGGAAGTTTAGGAGTGTACATAGGACAGACACCTAAAAGATAAAGACCAGAGTAAGGATAAAAATGCTTAAGACCTCAGTCTATTGCTGCACTTTGCATAACATTCCTTCTTTTTAGTAGAAATAAACAAATAAATAAACCTCAAAACAATTGCATTCGGACAATTGCTCACTGAATCAGTAGACATACTTAACAAGGTTAGTTAAAAGAGAAGAGATTGACAACATAATACACAATCACTTTTATTTCCATGATTAATTTAATGAAATGATAAGCAGATCTGATCCATATAATCAGAGTGATAATCTTGTCAATTTCTAATAGGCTTCATAAATAATAGATGCCATTTCTAATTCCATTAAAATTGTTTATCCTGCAATTAAATAAAAAAGCAATTTTTAAACAAAGGATGTATATTCAGCTGACCACTATAAAGCTTTGACTAATGCAAAATCTTCATATATGCGTTTACTCCTCTAATATATCTATGAATATGGTGTGTTAAAGGATGTAGGATGACTATAATAAACCATAAATCACTAATACTGAACGGATTTGTATATATGGGAGGATTGGGGTAACATCCAGAATTGAATGAGTATATACACTTTACATGAATAAAAATGAAAGCAGATATGATGTTAAAGAAGTGCAGTCACCAGAATCAGTTCACATAAAATTGAAATAAAAGATTTTTTTTTTTTTCCGGTCTCTGATAGAGGGGAATTTAAGATTGAGTAGCCACAGGGACAACAAAAAAATCACACTGAACAGTGATATAAAATCTAAGATTCACTTATTAAGTGGAAGCAGTAGGACAAGTGGATGGTAGTTTCCATTTTAGTACACACATGCAAACAGATACACACATGCATATATATGCCCTGTACAGAGCACAGGCTTTCCAATCCTCCAGAGCACAGCCTCCAGGCTGGCTGTGGAGCTCAGGGCAGTAGGGCCATCACTCCAGTAGGCTGAGGTATTCAAGAGCGGTTCCATCGGTGCTGGATGTCTGTGAATGTCTTTCCCCAAGGGGCTGTTGCTTCTGCTATTTATTGCTCTCTATATAATAGAGATATAAGCACGAAGGGCCTCATTATTCATGTCTCCTCAGGCCAAACTCGTCAGTGTTTTTACATATATAAAGTCAATTAGCTGTTGTTAATATGAGTTACTATCGCCATCTGGTCTCCTATTCCAAAAGTTTTATAAGGATTTAAAGTTTTCAGGAGTTTGTCTGTGCCTCTTTGCTTTTTTTCCATGCATGCTTAAACCTTCTTCCCACAAAGAAATGAAGTCCAGTGCTTTGAGTAAATCTCACCTGTAACAATTATCTGTTTTGTTTTTCCCCAGCTCATACCAGAGGCATCTAATGAGTTATACCCAGACAGAGGTAATCAATGTCTGAATAGTGCTTTTGAGTAGCCTTCCCTCGATGAAGTCTCAAAAATTAGGTCAAGAATATGACAAAAGTAAGCTTTTATACTACTTTTATGTTATTCTTTTAGTTCCAGCTGGAAGTGTAACACTCAGAAAAATAACAAAAGCAAGTTTCCCAGTTATACAAATAGACCTTAATTACAGGTTTACTATTTGTGAGAAAGTGGTTTTCTGTGATTTTTTTTTGTTTTAATGCAAGACAATTTGCGTGTGATTGTAAATAGCTCTTACATCATCTCCCAGATTCAGTCTGTCAGTTTTGAAATCCACTGGTTTCAAAGAGACCCATTTGGTCTAAGGACTAAAGAAGGCCATGATACATAACTGCCATGAAGAACGACTGTTTAGTATTGTAATTCCTCAAGGTCAGGGGGTAAATTGCATTAAAGTTCAGAAAGCACTCCAAGTCTGAGAAACAGGTCTAAAATGCAGAATACCTTAGTAGGCCAGTGGAGGTGATTAAAGACTGTGATTCATGAGTGCAGGCTCAACTCAATAGCCAAATCTTGACAAGACGCTGTGGATCCAGGCAGGCCAGTCAGGTGTTGCAACAAGTGCAGCTAACATAGATCGTATTTTATGGGAGGCCCTGGGAAGAATGATTTTTCTTGAATCTTACTCCCAGATCAACTTGAATTAACCTGAAAAGAATTATAGAAATTCATTACCTATATTATACAGAAAGAAACTACAACAGCCAGAAAATTATAGTTATTACTACAAAGCCTGAAAGAAGCAAGATATTCTCAAGGCATGAACATAAGACATCTATAGCACTTCTAAATGAAAAAAAAAAAAAAAAAAAAAAAAAAAGGAGTGTAATTAATAGTCTTTGCAAAATATTCTAAATATTCAAAGTGCTGTAAAATTACCACCAAATGTTGAAATTGAACATTTTACTTTAATTCTGTTCTTCCTGTAGGAAGATGCAAAACTAATTCTCAAAATTTGACTTTTTAAGCTCTGAAGCAGTAGAGCACTTGACCCCTCCTGGGAGGCTGAGTCTTCTGGCCAAAATAGCACACTGCCTTAATTTGTTGGGGACAAATTATGATTTGTCATGCATACCTTGTAGCTAACACATGTCAAGGCGGCGCAAAGCTTGAATTTCCTTCATTTCATGTACTTCAAAAAATCTGCAGTTGCATTACTTGTAGCCTGCATTAAGATAAGTGTATTTAAGCTATTAAACCACTGAACACAAAAACAATTTTTCCTTAAAGAAAAAAGAGAGAGAGAAGAAGAAGAAGAATGGTAATCATTAAGCTCTTGAATGATGATTTAAATAAATCTGTCAACCTAGTTTTCATCTGTTCTTGAACTACTGATTTTTGTTTTGTTTGGGTTGTTATGCATCTGGTCACAAGTAGGTGATGTGTTTAAAAGAGAATTATTTCTTTTAAAACATTCTCATGACGTTGGAGAAAACTTCCAGGTTTGTGTCTTAGCTTGAGAAAATTAGGATGGTTCTACTGCCCACAAAGACCTACAACAAATCATAACAGGAGAAGGTTTTGCTTATTGTTTTGAATAGGAATTCTATGGAATGTGTAAGAATGTGTAATATTTGGCTGAGAGAGGGTAAGGAGATCTAGTAAACTTTATTTTCTAAATAGATACCTGCAATTTTCTAAGGGAGATTAGCAAATGTGAAGTGAGATTAATATTTGTTAGAATATACTCAATAAATGTGCTAACATTTACAAAAAATTGTGTCCTAATACATTTTCATAAATCTATCATCAAGCAACTAACAAGTAAAGGAGTCCCAGCAAATAATTAGCAAGTTTGTTCAAGAAAGAGTTCTGAATCCACTCAGTTTTAAAGACAATGCGGGCGTAATAATTCTGCACCATAGATTTAGCAGTGGTGCAGACCATCATGTAACCTCAGTCTTCAAGTTCAAGTATGATATTATTGCAGTTATAATACAACATATCTCAAAAGTTTACAATCAGTTCATGCTGGGGAAGTCAGTGAGATCTATCAATATATAATTTTGCCTATAAAAGCAGACAGCATTCTACTAAGACTCCTCTATACAGCCAGTCTTTATCCTAAGTTTACTACAGGAAAAGATTTATTTGTAGCCAAAGTTTTAAAGCACTCATGGCATATATGGCTCTAATACATACATTTGTTGAGATACCTTTCTATTGTTGCTCGAGGTAGCATAATCTAATTACCGTCAACATGATGCCTGCGAGATTTAAATCATTCTCTCTTACCTTTCCATCTTTTCTGAAGCAATCATTTTTACTCTATATTTTGGGGGGTTGCCAGCAGCTGACAGTTTATTTTACTGTTCATTCAGACAATTCTGCTTCTTTTCTTTTCTTTTCTTTTCTTTTCTTTTCTTTTCTTTTCTTTTCTTTTCTTTTCTTTTCTTTTCTTTTCTTTTCTTTTCTTTTCTTTTCCTTCCTCTCTTTCTTTTTTCCTCTCTTTCAATTTTGGTCTTTCGTTCTTCCCCTTTGTTTCTCACTTCCTCTGATTAATTAGATTTATGGTATCTTCTGTAGGGGCAGAGACACTAAACCCAAGGCAAGGAATTGTGTGCTTTTAAAGTTATTTTAAATGTGTTCTTATAGAGAAAAGCCACAAAGATGAACTACCTTTCTCTGCAATAAAAACAAAGTGTCTCAGCCATGCTGGATGACAATGAAAAAAAAAAAAAAAAAGGAAATTGTAAAAAGTGGAAAGCTATTTGGAGGAAAGCTCCTGGCAGGAAGACAAGTCTCCTCCTGTGATTCATATCTTTGAGGAAATCAAATAAATCTAGCAATTCACAGGAAACATCAATATATTAGCAATGTTATAGTCACATGTAGTGCAGGCAATTTAACAACAATTTAAACTTATTAAAAG
This sequence comes from Rhea pennata, assembly GCF_028389875.1. Taxonomy (NCBI): domain Eukaryota; kingdom Metazoa; phylum Chordata; class Aves; order Rheiformes; family Rheidae; genus Rhea; species Rhea pennata. The sequence continues at coordinate 141,246,368 of NC_084663.1, read as the reverse complement.
TTTTAAAATTCCAGATATTTGGATCTTACAGTAAAGAATATGCTGAGGCTAATTCTGCACTAAAACAAATATTAAATAAAAGATTTTTTTTTTTGTGTTGAAACTACACAACTAACATAATAGTAATTAAGTTCAAATCACATTCAAAGCAAACATTCTTGTACAATTATTGTACACAAGACAAATTACCATAACTTATACTCTCAGCCAAATTACCACTTTCCTGCACCAAAAGCACATTAGGTACCTCTTTCAATAATACACAATTTTCCTAGATGTCTGAAATTACTAATGAGTACAGGATGACTTCTGTATGCCCCGGTGTTTTTCTGGCAGCCTAAGGGATAGATGAGGATAAAGATATCTGGATATCTCTGTACCCCTGTAACCACAGAAAAAAGCTAAGCTAATTACCTATTGGAATATAATGTGACAAAAAGGTCTGCAAGTTCTTCTACAGGAATAATGAGGTATTTGCCCTTGTCTCTCCCCCAGACAGAGTGCTTTTCCAGTAAAGAGCAGCAGTCTGATGTTTCAGCACTGCACATACCTTGTAGCACCTCCCCAGGTGTTACATTTACTATCTTTCCTCTATCTTTTACAATCAAAACAACATCATTCGTCATTTGTTTCACACTGCTGAAGAGTATTAATCCACAACTAAGAAGTCTTTCATGGTCTGCAGGTTGTAAGAACTACAAATTCTGAAAATCTGACTGACACAGTTAGGGAGATCTCTTACCACGTTTTTGTTAGGATGTCTTAATTGTGTTATAAATTCTCCAGTAGGAAACCAGCACGAATACTCAAAAGTCAAATTCACTGAATATTTTAGTTTGAGTTGGTCATTCCTAATGGACATCTAAAAAACATTGCTTGAAAGAATCTTTTTTATTATTCCAAGAGAAGTCTATCCTAACAAAAGTGCTATGAAAAAATACTCATGACATAGGACATTTCCTTGCTTCTTTCAGATTGAAACAAAGGATAATTCAGGTTGGAAGGTCTCAGAAGATCTCTAGCCCTCCCTACTTTTCAAAGCAGGGCCAGCTCTGGGGTAAGACCAGGTTGCTCAGGACATTGTTGAATTATCTTTAAAACCTCCAAGAAAACTGCACAGCCTCTGAGGGCAGCCTGCTAGAGTGCTTTATACTTTTCAAAGCGATTTTCTCCCGTTACATCCAAGAGAAACATCTCTGTTTTAAAGGATGATTACTGTCTCTCTTTCTTCCACCATACATCTGAATAAAGAATCTGACTCTATCTTCACAACAACCCCCTCACAGTGGCTGAGGAGGCTGCTGTTAGGTCCCCTCAAAGCCATTTCTTCTTGGAGCAAATTCTGGAGCTGATTGGTAGCCCTCTACTGAACTCACTGAATATTATCAACATCCTTCTTGTATTGGTGGGTCCAAAACTGCATGCAGTTCTAGCTGTAGTCTAAGAGGATGGAGGGGTATAGGTAAAAAGGGAATATTCCATCAATATAGTGGTTGTGCTCCTACTGATATCCAGAATGCTATTAGGCTTCCTTGCTGCCAGGCCATACTACTGACACCTGGACCCCAATGTTCTTTTCATCAGAGCTGCTTCTCAGCCAGTCAGTTCTCAGTTTACTCCACTGTATGGAGTTAGTCTGTCCTAGACTTTATGTTTGTGCTCATTGAAATTTGTAAGGTTTCTGTCAGTCCATTCACCTAACTTGCCTAGGTTTCTCTGAAAACCAGCCTTGTCCTTGAGTAAATCAGCTGTTGCCCCCAATGTGGTGTTATTCACAAACTTGATGAATCTCTTCTTCCTCTTTCATTGATAAAATTATTGAACAGAATAGGTCACAAGATAGACTTCTTGAGGAACTCCACTTGTAATCAGACTCGAAGTAGAGCATGAACCATTAAACACTACACTTTGAGCAGATGATTCTGCCAGTTTTTCACCCACTGAGTAGTCTGTCGGTCCAGACTGGAAAAGCCCTCCTTGGATACAAGGATGCTGTGGGAGACTGTTTCAAAACTGTTACTAAACTCAAGGGAAAATGACATACGCTGCTCTTCCTTATGCACTAATCCAGTCATTTTGTCATGGAAGGTAATCAGGTTGATCAGACATGATTTCTCCTTGGTAAATCCATGCCAGCTGTTCCTAATCACTTTCTCCTTTATGTGCCCAGAAATGTGCTCCAAGAGGATTCACTCCTTAATTTTCCCAGGGCCTACAGTTCTCCAGGCTTATCTTATTGTCCCTTTCTGAAGATAAATACACTGCTAGCCTTTCTCCAGTCATCAGGAATCTCCTCTAACATCCATGACCTTTCAAAGATGACAGCAAACAGACTTGCAATAGTATCAGCCAGCTCACTCTGTACCTTCAGATGTATCTCATCTGGTATACACATACATCTGGTATACTATTCTCATGGAAGTTCCTTCTGCTGCCCAGATATAATAGTTCACCACAACATTATCTCAACAGTTAAGAAATACAAAGAAAGTCATCTCACTACAGATCTTGCTGAAGTTTCTAATTATAAATTTCTGTTCATATCATATTATTTAGTTGTGGCCCTCTGAACCACCGTTGGACTCATTTACTGAGGAAAATTCAGAAGAAACGGAAGATACTAAGCAGCACTTGACACTAATCACCAGTTATTTGAATTATTTATCTTATCTGATGTCTACAACTCACAGCCAAAAGCACAGTCCCATAGCACTGAAATTGGGGAAGTTCTGCTAAAGATTTCAAAGAGAGATGAATCAACCATAGCCAGATGCATCTGTGCTTTTAGCTGGCTTTATGAATTCATCTTAATGCATTGCAATTTCTATCTTAATAGAAACTTATTTTCATTCAAAGTAAATGCTATTTTTTTTAAAGAAAAGGAATGAGGGAAGGGGTAGCAGGAGTGAAAGGCTATTTAAATAAATGGCTTTGTGAATAAGAGAGCCACAATTAATTCACTCTGGCATTTTATATGCCAATACTCACAGATATTTCTGAAGAAATTACACAGATTATATCAAGAATGATCTTTTGAATACAAAATGATTATAAAAATGTGTTAGGTATGGTTCCTACTTCTGTACATGGCCTATCTGCTGATAGTAGTAACCATAATTTGAATAATGGAGCACTAGAGTTAACAGTATTATATTAAAATATTATAGCTAGTTATTATGAATAACTAAATTATAATTGTACAATGTTCAGCTTTGGCAGTGCTAAGAATAATACAAAATTCTGCCTTTCCAATTCATAAAGTCTTTAATGTTTTTCAAAAGGCACAAATTAATATCCATATCAAAAGCAAATAATTGTTGTTTCCTTTGGAAACTATAAGTTTCCCCTTTTTTTGGACCCTACTTACCTTGTTATATATATATATAAATATATTAATATATATACACGCACAAACACACACACATACACAAACAGGTATGTATATATTTATGTGTATATAAATATATATCTGTGTGTGAGTGCATGTGTATGTAAATAATACATGCATACTATATTTAAAAATGCATTTCTCTTATATTGAGAGGACTTAGTGTGAAGGGACAGGAGCTAATCTTTGCTGGAGATTCTTCTTTTCTTTGTAGTGATCCATCCTCTCATATATTCCAAATGGCACATTAGGAAGACTCTCGGTCTTAAGAGTTAGCATCCGTAAAGAGTGTAACTGGTAATTAAGGTCAGTAAGAGAACTACAGGTCAGCTATGTTTTACTCTTTCTTCCCTCCTCCCCCCCCCCCCCCCCCCCCATGGGAGTTTTTCTGATATAAATAAATAAAGCAATAATCTCATTCTGCAGTGCCATGAGTACAGGATTTATTTTTGTTTATGGATTTGTTTTTGATTATGTAAGCTAAGCAAAATGCAGTGATATAAACATAAAATAATGGCAAATGTTGATTGTTTCATCATAATTACACTTATTATATCAGGGATCAAGCAAAGACTATTCTCCTAGTCTCCCCAAAATAGAGGGAGAGTAACTTCTGAAGAGGTAAAAATCTGTATTTAACAAGACAGTTGTCTACAAGACATGAGAAAAGAGTATAAAATCAGAGACTATTAAAATAATGTATAGAGTTTATAAATCATTACTAGATGTCTTAAATATCTATGACCGATATCTATTTAACAATACCATGGTTGAAAACACCTGAAAAGTGAGCTATTGTATGTTTTAGAGTTTTAATGTGAAAGATGCAATCTGCTGTAACCAAAATGGTAATCTAACATATGCATAAAATAAATGTTATTTTATTTTACCTTATTTTGTAACAGGAATGGGAAAAAAATCTATTAGTAATCCCATCAAATTTATGTACTTCACTTCAGGTGTAAATCAACATAGGATCAATTCTGCAGGATCAATTCATAAGTCTGAGAGATAAATTCTGAAAAATTATATTAACCTAACACCTTTGCACACCCACATATACATGTATATTTGTACAACTCTGTATATTTGTGTGCACATACCTATGTATGTTTCCCCTCTTTCTCCCATTCTCTCCATTTTTAACTCTCTAGGCAGACATAGTAGCATGCATGTTCTATTTTATTACTATATAATTGAATATTACAAATCATTATTTACTTACTCTTGGTCTGGAAGGATATCCTCTGATTTCAGTAACTAGGTTAGGGGTGTGAGTCCAACTAAGCTCTCTGCAGGCTGCATTGAGCAAACGCTAATTTCCACTGCAGTCTTTTTATGGAGGTGAAGCTAAGAGAGAAAGACACTTCTAAGTTGTTTCTGCTTAATTTGGCTAATGTCTTCCTTGTGGTGTATATCAGATCTCTACAGAGAGAACAAAATAAAATCATTCCTCAGGCAACTGGGATAGGTTGTTGTTACTCTGACTGATCAATTCATATTGCTGAAGAGAATAGGGGAAATGGGATTATAATCAAATAACCTTGTTCCTTATAAATAAAAGTGTTAATTAGCATTTTAATTGCAGAACTTTTACACTATGAGTGGTATGTTAGATTGTTCTCAGCAGCACAACACTGTTTTATTTTGAAGTGCCCAATAAGTTAACATTAAGTTTAATGACTTACTCTCCTCATTATGCTCATTAGTGTATGAAAAACATGAACAAAAGATATTGATAGCTCAGAGCAAAGCACATTCTCCCTCTTATGGAGCAGCAAGCTTCTCATACATTTGATAATGCATACTGTAAGAACTGAGCAATAGTTCCAGCCTTTAGGTAAAACTTGGCTTCTTCATTCTTTACCTGACCAATTTTCCAAGGAGAGTCTAACTCATTTCTGAAAGACCTCCTCTCAGAGCTCTGACTCCAGTCAAATGGAGTGGTAAGAGATTCAGTTCAATACATCCTTCCTTTAACTAATACATGTATCTGTGGGTTTCTAGGTGCAGATCTCTGATGACAAACTATTTCACAAAGGACACCTTAGAACAAGTCAACCATCAGAGAGTTTCTGTGGCTGTATCTATAAGTTAGACACTAATGTTATTATAAAATAAAATAAAATAGTTTCTAATTCCATTCACCTTAGCAGGATATGTTGCCTAAGTAAAGCTCCTGTCCTCATTCTCTTTGGTATATCTCATAGTCTTAGCCTGAGGGTTATCATTTATGTTTCAAGTAATGTAGAAACACTCCCTTCCCACATACCTATTAGATTACAGTCAAATGCATCTGTATAACTCATGGATGAGATAAACAAAGATAAACCATGTCATATTGAGATTGCAGTGAACTTCAGGATACTGCCCCCATACTAATAACTGTGGAATAAGTTTGTGAAAGAGGAGTAATTGGAATTCACAGAGGATCTTAGACCTCTGAATGGTTCAGTAACATTGGCATTAATTCATAATTTGTTTTTACCTTCAAAATACCCTACACAAAGACTATTCAGACAGCTTAGGGAGTACAGCTGCCTTCATCACCACTCTTCATTTAATAAGATCTGACCTTACTGTGTTAATCATCTGTCATTAATGTTAGTAAAGATTTATCTAAGAAAGCATAACAAGGATAGACCTTGTTCTTTAACCATGAGCCAACAGAAGTGCTAATTTATTTCCTCAGAAAAGCAATTTCTTTTAGAATATAGCAACCCTTTCATTCATGTTACTCTCAGGTGGCTCATCCTCATTTCTACCTTTCGTATACTTCCATTTCATAGTTGAACCCTGTTCTTGTGCTCTGAGGAGGTCATTCAAGAAGATCAGGCAGGTTCCTGTGTCCTTTCACCCTGCAGAGCAGTCCCCCATGGGATTCTACCAGTTCCCTGAAGAAAGAAGAGAAGGAAAAAAAAACAAAAACAAACAAACAAACAAACAACAAAAGCAGCTTTTCTTAGGTTGAGGATTGCAATACTACTATGTGGTCTTCTCATTTATCTCATGATCTTAAATTCAGGCACCTCACAGTTGCTGTAACTGAGGCTGTTAGTAAATATTCCAAACCAGTCCTTTCTTATTAATGAGTAACAGGCACAGAAGAGGACCTTTCCTAGTCACCTCATTGATCACCTGTGTTAAGAATTTGTAATCAGTCCACTCTAAAATTCTCCTGGATTGTTTATGTTCAGTTGTGCTGCCTTTCTAGTAAACACTAGAGTGGTTAAAGTCTCTCATAAGTGTTAAGGCTTGTGATTGTGTGGCTTCCTCCAACTGTCTAAAGACAATTTCCTCTTCTTTTCAATCTGGAGCAGGTACTTACCAGGATTTTGCCCATGTCCATTCATCCTCAGATCTTAATTCATAAGCTATTGATTGGCCTACCACCCTTACCAAGCCAAGATCTATGCATTCATGTTACTTTTTTGAGGTAGAACACACCACTCACTTCTCAGCTGTTCTGCTACCTGCATTCATCCATAGTAGTATGTCATCTATTTGATCTATCCCACCATATCTGTTTCATCCTGGAAGGATTGTAGCTTAGTGAGGGACTGGCTGCAATGTGTGGACCAGAATCAGCTGGCCCATATGCCTCCCTTCATGGGAACCATTCTCAGATGTCACCACGACGCTATATTTTTTATGTAAATTCACATCTGAAGAAGGAAAAAGTCTTTTTCCTGTTGCAAGAAGTCACAAGTTTCCAACCCTCACCTGCTTAAGCATAGACTTTGGCCATTTCTCCTTCTGTGTAATTCTCTATGGTATTCTGGAGATTCATCAACTAGAAATAAAAGTAAAGAGTGTGTCTATATTCATCAATATAAGGATGACTAGGAACAACAGATGTGATATGATACAGTAAAAGGACTAATAAAACCAAAGAAGAATAAAACCAAAGAAGAATAAAACCAAATTCTTCCAAAGAAGAATAAAATCAAAAACACCAAATCAAGCAAGTTATTTTAAGTAGCTAAAGAAATTAATTTGCGTCTCTAATGGGAAGCTGCAGGCAGATAATAATTAAAAAAAATACTTAAATCACCAAGTACTTTAAGTTCCATAAAATGCCAAATGATTCATTTGAAAAAACTGTTTGAACCGTAGTGAATGCATGGCACAGGATGCTACCACATGTAAAAAGATGGATAATAACAAGATGATGATAAATTAAACAGATAAATAAGTGGATTCTGTCACTGAAATCATGAGATTAATATACATGTAGCATCTGGCAGTAGGAAGAAACTTCAGATGAAACAGGAAGAATATATAGTGGTCAGGTATGAATACAGGTTGAAACGTACATAGAGAAACATAAGATATATAAAACATATTGAAAGATACTGCAGGTAAGTTTCGATAGGGATAGGGATAGGGATAGGGATAGGGATAGGGATAGGGATAGGGATAGGGATAGGGAAGCAGTTCCCTTCTTCAGAGTTATGCCTGAAGAAACATGGTCCTTGAGAGGAAGGCAGGAAGAGGTCAGAAATAAAAAGTTTGAAAAATATTTAGTGTACCCATTTGATCTGATCTTCACACTTATTATTTTGATTGGAAATAAAACAGTACTGTTAAACATGGATATCTATCCACAAAGAAACTCCGAGGCAGATGAGCACAAAGTCAAATAGTGACAATCTTCCAATATACATGATCTGAGACTGATCTACATAACACAGTCTGTATAAAGAAAGATTTTAATGTTGATATAGCACTCCAATTTTTATTTTTAACCTCTCTCTCTATTTTTTTTCTTTCTTCCCCTCCCCCACTCCACCAGGGAGAGGAGGTGCTCAAATCAGGAAAGCTGTTCATGAATTCTAAACACTAATCAGTAATTAAGTGATCACAGATATGATTTAATCCCCATAGGTAAAAAACAATATTCCGTCCTTCTTGAGGTACAATACTCTCTTCAATCAATTGATTATAAAATAATTAAGACATATATGTAAATCTGTTGAACCTAAGAGAGTGAGGAACTTCTTTTTTCTATGATGAGCATTAGAGAACACAAACATTGTTGCTCTTATACATTCTCTATCACTACAGTAGGACACTTCCTACTTTCAAGGGCACTGGATAATTTAGGGGTATTTTCTCTGTCTTTAAATTGCAATTCATTTATAAAGAAAATGCACTGATTTATTACACAAGCACTGTCATGCTGCATGCATATGCAACAGTATATATGTATGTGTGTGTGTGTATATACATATACATATATATATATATAAATTATGCTGCATTGCAACTATTAGGTTTTGATTTAGGTTAATCACATAAATCAGTTTTGTACATACATATATACACACACACACACACACACACACACACACCTAATAAATATAAGAGAAGAAACAGCAATTAAAAATAAAATTATATTTGCAAGTCATCCTTTAGTCTAACAGATAAAATAGAAAATATTATTTATAATATGATATATCATAAATTTATGCATTCATTACTGTTGTAGTTGCAGCAATTATGAATACTTCTTCACTTCTATTTTTCAGTGGAAACACAGACAATGTTTTGTTATACTCAAATCAGAATTATTCATTTCTCATGAATTAAATGAAAACAGAGAAAAAATGAATATTCATTTGATTTTTAAGGAAATATTTCCATAGTTCTTTTTTACTACCTTCACTAAAACATTAAACTACAAAATTTATTGCAGAATATTCACTAAGGTTTGTGGCAAAAGAATGTAGAACTAAATTTTAACTTAGCTCATGTAAATGTACAGATTGCAAAGATTTTACTCCAAAAGTTAAATCCAAATTTGTTTTCAAGAGAAATAGAAATGAATATTTTTATGAGAATTCTGGCTTGCTTTAATAGGATAGTTTTTCTTTGAATCATTAATAATTTCTAATCTATACCTGATATGCAGGGATGAAAGTCAAACCTGTAAAAATATTCTGATGCCGTTTTTATATCCAATTATATGAATTCCCATTTAATCATTTTTTCAAGTCATTCCAACAAAAACAACTTCAAAATTAATTTTTGAAAAAAAAATCTCTATTTTTCATGTCCTGAACACAGTTGAGGACTGGCAGATTTAGTCACAAGGTTTCAGTCACAAGATCTCATTTGCTAATGTAAAAGGAGTATCAATTTCTGTGTCTTCCTATCATTAAAATAACAATGGTTGTGGTAAGACACAATGAACAACACTGACACTATTTAAGAAAAAAAAATATCCATATTAGTATAGCTGATAATTTTTTGGCTATGAAAATCCTGCAATACCAAACCACTTATTGATCTATCACCTAGAATTTTAATAAAAACATTATGATTATTATGATTACATATCATAGAAAGTAATATTTCCATCTCATGTAAACTGTCATGATTTAAAATCAAAGTAAATTAGCTGCAGATAAGGTCACTATTAGCAATATAATGTGTTTGGAAGCAAGAGTGTAAGATTTCAGGCATATTGTTAGATATCACAGCTATTATTCAAAAGCGTTTGAATATAAGTTCAGTCCTTGAAGTTGAAAAAGTTCATTATTTATATACCTTGCAGTCAGGTCTGCAAGGTATATAAAATAGTTCTTTCATCCTGCTCATCTCTGGCTAGGTGGAGGCTGGTTTGTGGGACCATAAACACAAAAGAGGTAACTGAAGACTGTCAACTGCACCATTAAAAAAAAAAAAAAAAAAAAAAAAAAAAAAAAAAAAAGAAAGAAAAGAAAAAAGAAAAGAAAAAAAGTTGAAACACATAGGTTGGCTTAATTAGAAGGGATAACTGTCTTCAAATATGTAACTGGCTGCTTCAAACAGGAAGGGAATAATCTTTTTCCTATGTAACAACATGGGGTAAGAAGGAACTGATTTAGCTAGTAGCAAGGAAGATCCAAGCTAGACTTTAGGAAAACTTAAAACAAAAACAAAAACAAGAACAACCCCCCCCCACACACATTAGAGTAGATTGCTTAGAAAAGCTGTATTACCTCCTGCAGATCTTGAAGGACAGTTTAGCTAGAAATCAATCATCTGTGATAAAAAGAGCTCAGGCAGCCTTGTAGTAGGGAACGACTGTTCAAAGCTTCTTTCAGCCTTGTGTGTCGTGCCTGAGGCTCTTTGGGCCCTGAGGGCTGCCTGGCCTCAGGGCCTGGTTTGCTAAGCAGCTGTCCAGCCTTGAAAGCGTTGTGAAGAAGCAGCTGGAACCAGCCCCGTGGGAACCAGCCTCACTCTGTTCAGGAGCTACATTTAGGCTCATGCCTGGCCACATACTCTGCTGATCTGGACTCTGACCTGCATGCTCGGCCTTGGCCCGGCTCTTTGAAGACACCTGGTGCGACGTTGGAGGTGACAGCACTGGGTGTCCTTGGCCATGGTCGCCAACCTCAGCCCAGCTCTGCTCACCTTGCTGGGGGCTGCAGGGCTGTGCTGGTCACTGGTCAGGGAGGGCACAGCTCTGCCAGCCCTGCAGCTGCCCTGGCACCCAGTCACAGTAATTAAATGTTCCTATGTGTTCCTATGGATTTGGAAATGCCTCATCAGTAAATACAATATCTTTTTTACAATGATGAGCATAAAGGAGGACTTAGTATCTCTTAGGTGAACAGAGATGTCTCAGGTGTCAAGCAGCTGTCAGTTGTTTAGAATATAAAGAGCAGGGTCTGATACTGAAATGGTCTTGAGGTTTGCTTTCAATAACATTATAGGAAGCTATCAACATGACTACTAGGAAGCTGTCACTCCTAATAAGTCTACTTTGTGAAAAATCAGAAGCCAACACATAATTTTCACACAGAGATTTTATAAACATTTTTCTTCTGTTACAGCAGCCATTAACAATGCATGCAAATAAACATGCATCAACTGTATGAAATGTATTGCCTTTCACTGACAGTGTTTCATATGAGAAGGTCTGATATTTATGTCCAGGGATCCAGCACAACAAATTCTTATACTCATGAATAAGTGTTACATGCCCATGTAACTGAACAGTCTTGAATCCCGTATCAGCCACTTGGAAAGAAATAAAGGCAATGTCTAAACCAGTCTTCATATATCATGTAATCTGTGATTTAAAGGCAGTCTGAAGTTTTGTATCTGCTCAAAATATGTTCATGATTATGAGAAGACCCCTTCATAAATAGGCTACTGTACATGAAGCTTTATATAGACTTTAAATAATGTAAATATAAATTACCGTTATTGATCTTGTCTTTAGTTCCAAATTGTTCAAGGTTGCTGGATGCTGGATACAAAGTAAATTGAAAACCCTAAGCTGGAATGAATAAGCATGACTGCACTATGATCAGTCTTAAGCTGTAGAGGCACTGTGATGGCAGAAGCTTTGAGTTTCTACTTGCAGTACCTTCACTTGCCTGACCATCAAAGATTAAATTTAAGAGGATTTTTCCACTTCAATTATCTTGCTGTGGAAATTGTTTCAGGTCTTAGAAAAGAGTATCATGTTCTACCTGCAAATACTGTCACTTGGTGGCGATAAGCATAACTCATCTCTTGACAAGATTATAGAATCATCTCCTAAGGGAAGGAGTGGAAAACCAAGGGCCTGAGATGTTTAAAGCTAAAATATACTAGACCAAATTCTAAAATAAATATACTGACTGTAAAGTCTAACTGAGTATTGACAAGAAAATAAAATATCTGCTATAAATTTTATCATAGGAGGAACAAAAAGGCAACGTAATTTATCTAGTAACTCCTTTTTGATTCTGTTCTTGTTGTTATTGCAGATACTTCAAAATGTTCCAGAAGTATTATGTAGCATGTTCTGCTACATTTACAGTACTTCAAGAATTCTATTTCAAAAGTTAGTGAGAAAAATTCTGCTTCTTTTACATTATTGTTAAATATTTTCTGTAATTAAATAGGAAATAATGCTTCATACATATAGGAACAGATGAAATACCTGCAGTGCAGGCTTTAAAACATTTACTGTATAAACGTAATGGACTGAAAGGCAATCACTGCCTCTGGGCTACAGTTGCCAAAAAGTTACGGAAAAGCAAGTTACTACTTGTTAAACAAAAGTAAGGTTTTCTAAAGTGTAATCTGTTTCAAAGTAGCTATCTGGATGGTTATTCTTATTCTATTATAAATTACGATAGTTTCTCACTCCTTCATTGATTACTTTAAAGTAATGTGAGTTACACAATGATGTTATTGGCAGCTGAGTAATGCTTCTTGTATTGTTATTATATTGTTATTACTTTGACTAATGAACCCCTTAGTTGGAGTTTTCTTTGCTCTTTAGGCCCTTTGTACTATCTTAATACTTTGCCTTCATTTTGTATCTCTGAGATGAGATTCAATACGGTATAGTGCCTAAAACAACAGTGACATCTGCTATGTTGCCTGACCTAGCTGGAATTCTTCACTAGAACCTCATATCCAATAAATTTGTAACTAAAGTACTAATCTTATCTGCTTCTGTAGTGGTCCTGGAGGAGTGTACTTCTGTAGTTTTCTGCCTTTAACAGCAGCTAATTAAATGCTGTTATTTTCCCCACATTTAGTTGACAATTTAGAGGTGAAAAATTTCTGAACAGAAATTGTTATTATGGACAGTGCAGTAATGGCTATTGAGGAAAAGGCTTTTATAATTTGTTTCCTTAAAATTTATTTTATTTTTTTTCTCTTTGTTTGCAGGACCATATACTTGTGAAATTATCTTTATTTTGCACTGAATAAAAAAAAATATTTAGCACTTCTTTTCACTGGGAAATACAAAGCAGAAGAGGGTCTGAGTTTGTCTTCAGTGTTACTATTGAGGGGTGTCATACTTTTGCCCTCGACTTCACAAATTCTGGAGGAGGTATCAGATCTAGTGTTTCAGCATATGTTGACTGATGGACTTTTTTTTTTTTTTTTCCCCAGATCATGCTACAATCCAATAATACTTGCCAATAATAGATGTAGTGTGTGCAGTTATTATTTATTCCTTTTAATTGGTTTATACTCAGTGAAATAATTTTTCACTAAGCTGTGCAAGTTTCTCCATTTCAGTCACTGTCTATTGAGATCTTTGTCTACATTTTTTGAAACATAAGCAGTCTATAGGTTGGAGCTTGAACAGTGTCATATAAGGACCCAGGATTGGAATTACATTGGCAAGTTTGTTTATGTTTTATCTGGAAAAACAGAGCTGGTCTTTCTTAAAAAAAAAAAAAAAAAAAAAAATTCCCAATTGATCTCAGATATCTTAAAATCAGGACAAGTTTTTGTCTTTTTTTTTTTTTGGTTTTTTTTTCGCCTTTGAGGAATGCAATGTTTTATTATTGTATGACATAGTTAGTCTTGCAGTTAGATCTGCAAGATCTCAGTTACCAAAGACATTTGTATTGTACTTTGTACTGGAACCAAGCTTTGTCTTCAGAGGAAACGTCTGAACTTAAATAGTTTATTTATTTAATTATTTATTTATTTATTTTAATTTATTTCCGTCATATTTTCTCATACTTTTCACAGTCAAAAAGTCTATACTTTAATGATACTAAACTCTCCATAATGGGCCCTTTCTAACAGTCCTGAAGAGTAGAGATATCATTTATTTCAGGAAAATAACATTAACAATACAGGTTTTTAAAAATATATACTCAGGTTGCATAGCATGATATACAAATATATGACAATAAGTAAAATTTAAAGGCAAAAAATCAGAAGCATTTCAGTTCATGGAAAATTTTCTTTTCAAATGATTTTTTTTTCTTATTCATATTTTTTTATTTCATTTATGCAAAAATGAAAATTGTATGAGACTAGTTGTAATTGAGGCTGTCATTCAACCTTCAAGGAAAGAAAAAATTAAAATAAATATCTGACTGTAAGGAATATAGAACGAGAATCAAGGATAGTTTTACTAGTAGCTTTCTTGCAATATTGTCATTGATTGATTGTCTTTCTGTATATCTCTTGGCAAAAATCAATGCTTTCCTTTAAGTAAAGCAGACTTAGGAGAAAATGAATACATGTTTTGAATATGTTAAGAGTCCATCTAGCTGATGGCACCATCAGAAATGACAATTTCGTGCTAAATTCCTTACAAAAGGCAATTGTTTTGCACTTGTGAAACTGAACATCATTTTAAATTATTGTTGTTATCATAACTATTTGGAGTAGTACATGTACATGTGCTTATATACTTTTTTTTTTTTTAATAAGGATCCATGCTTGGTCTGGGAAATGTATTTTACAGTCTTGTGAAACACTGAAATGTTTCCTGCTCTGAAGAAGTCTAATAACCTCTTTACTTATTTATTCAACTTTCAATTTTGCAATTTTCCATTTTTTTTCTCCTTTAGATTTTTACATGGTATGTATTTTAATGAAATGAAACTGCTAATTTTAAATTATTAGCCTGTCATTTACACACTTTTGAAACTAAAGTGACTCCATCTGCTTCAAGTGATTTAAGGACAAGAGGAAACAAAAAAACTCACTGCATAGATCTCTCAACTTGCAGTTATTCAATGCACATGGACTTGGTGCATGAAACAAATTGACTGGAGGTGCCTTTTCTTCTATCAGGTTGCAGGATAGGCACCACTGTCGAAGGATGAAGTTACAGAGAATTCCTTCCTGCAGGGCATCTATTAATACTTGAATTCACTAAAAAGTGTGTTGCTTGATTTTGTACATCTCTGTCTTGTTATATACAGCGCATATCTGGTCAATAGGCCAATAGCTGTCTAATACAAGAAAGAGAAATTGATCAGAAAAGTGAAAGTAAATGTAGCTGATAAATTGCTGGTGGAAAGACAATGGTGAATACGCTCAGAGAGAAATGAAAAAAATATTATACAAAAAGGAAAGTTTGTATAAGAAGAGTTATAATTTCGTTAAGACTACAGTATGTCAGCATGCTTTCTTGTTATTTTAAGTAGCATTCCTTACTGGCATTGGAGAAATGCCCAGCAGTATCTGTGTGGATGTGGACATTATGGAACTGGGAAATATTTAGATATAGCTAAATGCAAGCCCTTACTAGATTTTACAGTTTACTACTATTTATGGCACTTTAATTAATTAATTATTATTTTACTTAAGGGACTTATATTAAAATTGTATATTAATCGCAAATGACTGAGTTTGAAGGACTGTGTTTATTGCTACGTGCCCACACTGAGTAAATTCTTTGTTGAGCTCTGGAGCTCATAAAGGTATGTTTCCTGGAGGTCTGTGCTCTGTACCTCCTAGGCACCTCTCCTAAGCACCTTAGTTTCTAATACTTCTGCCTTACTGAATACAATACCTCTTATTGCCTTCTTCATCCACGCTCTGTCTGAGAAAGCGTGCTGATTGATCAACTGACATTTGCTTCTTGAAGAAAATGCATGATGGCTTCTGAGTTTCCTGCAGCGAGGGCACTTACTCCAGCTTTTTGCTTAGTTGCAGTTTTTAATGACATTTGTGGGAAGATAATCAAAGAGTCTGTATTTTAAATTAACAAACAATCAAAAGTTTAAAGGAGCATGAAACTGATAAGCAGACAATGTGATAGGGGAAGCTGACTTCCTTAGGAAAGTAAATTAAAAGTCTCTTATATCATTTGCCTTACCTACATTGTTTCTGTGGGTTAAACCAATCTCATGATTATTAAAAGCGTGTCATAGCAGTCAGAAAGTCCTTTGACCTGCATGACAGTGAAAAATTCCTAAAATAATTAATTTAATATTAAATATGAAATCCCTGAGAAGAAAATAAATTAAGTGGTATTTATATACACAGTGTGCACATGCAAAGATAATGATACCTCCTAATTTTTCTTCACATCTACCAGTGACATCACTGAAACTACACAAGGTTAATTCAAAAATGTTTCTTTGAAGAATATTATTTGTTTTCTTTCTTTGTACAGATCACATCTGATAATCAAATTCTTGGGTTTTTTTTTTTTTTCCATCAAAGTACATTTCTATCCAGCATCTATGATCTCTATCCAACATCTATGATGTCTGTTTTGAAGATCTGACAGATATCTAACATAAATCTGAAGAGTCAAATTATTCCATTGTAATAGGAAAATAAGTTAATGAAAGGCAAATATTATATACATGCCAGAAATTATTTAATATATTTGATTTTAGGTAATTAATAAAAACTTATAAAGTGGTTGAAATCCAGCAAAATTATTGGCTAGAGAGAGTTTTATATCAAGTCCATAGTTTCTAAATTTTCATCTTTTTTTACATCCTTTTCAATGGCCATCAGTCAGATGGATGACTATAACCAAAGCTAAATACGGTAATTCGCTGACACAGTACAAGGAGAAACATCTGCTCACATTTCTACAAGATTCAGGTACTAACTGGCATGTATCATCAGAATCATGATCTTCCGACAAGCATTCTTACGAAAACAGAAGTCATTATATAGAGTCAGTGTAAAAAGTCAGCCTCCAAACATCAGAAGTATTAAAGAAATTTCACTAAAATTGTTTTGTATCAAGATATCTTGACATCAAGACCTGAGACAAGAGCTGTGCTTCAAAGTAACTTTTTCATGCCTACATCTTCAAAGTGTTAGCCATATGCTTTAATTTTCAAAGGTGATTTTTTAATATTTTCAGTAGAGACCTTCAAAATTCAAAGATCTACACAAACAATAACAGCTGAGTAACTGAAAGGAAAACCGCTGCCATTAGAGACTTATGGAAATCTTCTGAAGCAAATATCTACACTGTTTTGCTAAACTTTATAATTAGCACCATGGTTTAAACTGGCTTATGAGAATAGAAAAACCAGATGTGAGAGAATCTGGAAAAGCATTTGTGGCTACCTTTAGACGACTCTTCCTCTGGTAGAGTCCTTGAAGTATTTTGGCACTAAAAATCAAGGCTGTTGTTCAGGACAATAACATTAAAAGCACTACAAAAATCCATTTCTCATGAAGATATGAGATGTAACATGGATACTGTCAAATATCTACAAAACAAATCTGTAGTACTCTGACAGCTAAGAAGCATTCATGAACTCATTTTTGGTGCCAGCTTTTCTATACCTCAGAAATGATGACAGTGTCATTCATTGTTCCTTCATAGATAATGGAATAATAAATTTAGTCACTGATGCTAATGCTTAGAGTAGAATCTACCAATTTCCTGAGTTAGCTGAGCTAACATCTGTTGAACTTGAGGCATAGGATGCCTTTCTCAAACCATAAATAAATATAGCTCTAAATAACCATAACTGCCGAGGACACAAGAAGCAGTTCTCATCTCTGTGTAGATGAGGTATGCATAGAGGGGACACCTTACTCCTTCCCAGCACCAGAGACCACAACTTGAACATCACACCTTCTTCTCTCAAACAATCAGGAAACAGTTTTCAGATTATTGCAGTGCCTGGTGGGCAAACAGAGCTTTGGGGGACTTTTTCTAAATCTTGACTTCTACCTCAGTGTGGCACTGACAGAAGTTGTAAACTGGTTTTTGAATATGCAAACTACTCATTGAAGAGGATCATGCTTCTCTTGAAAATTGCTGATATAATAAGAGCAATTAGACTGATGACATTGATATCACTAAAAGAGAAACTAGAATGGCTGGTACAGACACAGATCTTTATACATAGGCATTTAAATTAAATTAAATTAAATTTAAACATTACAATTGAACATTTGAAATGTGGTGATGAATATGTTCAGAATTCATCAAACAAAGTAATACTGA
Organism: Rhea pennata; assembly: GCF_028389875.1. Lineage (NCBI taxonomy): Eukaryota > Metazoa > Chordata > Aves > Rheiformes > Rheidae > Rhea > Rhea pennata. Next base: position 141,228,297 of record NC_084663.1, on the reverse strand, counting down.
TGTAACAGTTATGTTTTGTTTAGGAAGTGATGTGCTGGTAAATGTGATATTCAGATATGTGACAAATATAAAAAGCAAAAAACAAAAACAAAAAGAAAACCTTACTTTTTGTGCAGTCTACGCATGGAAAATGGGTAATTTCTTGTCTACAATGTTATTAGTACTGCATCAAGGACACAGTATGCACTTCTGGCCCTGAGTCCATTACTGTTGATTTCCAGTGCAAAGGGAAGAATCGCTTGACTTTTTTATCTAAAGAATATGAGCCAGCTTGAGATGGGAATGATAATGTTTAGGTAAACACAAGGAGCCTTAATTGACAGTGGTAGTGTAGCAATAAACGGTCCTGGAAAGTAGGCAGTACAAAAGCAAGGGGGAATCAAAAGTAAATATGTAGAGTGAGGAATATATTACTTATGCTAGGTAAAAGGATTAGTGATTGGTATTTTTCTTAAAAAAGAGTAAGGTAAAATTATTGCTACCCTGGAAATGAGATGGGAATGAAATCCTGTGGAGCAAATAGGAAGGAGAGCACTGAGGAATAGAAGAGAAAAGCAAGAACCACCTAGAAAAAAGCAAATTTAGAGAACATCACACATAGGGAACATAAGAAAAGGAATATATGGGATCCAGAAATGTTAGAAACTGCAAACCAGGAGTAGATTCAGCTACTAAAATAGACATTTAAACATTTAGACTCTTTGTGTGAGTAAGGCATCTAGTTACAGTGTGGGTAGGTGCCTGGTGTCAAGCTTGATCCGTCAGTCGAGGTGTTATCCTCCTTACCAGGAAAATCGCCCTGTCCAGATGACAGAAGCGTGTTTGACACATGAGGTATGCATTAAGTTTGGTTTATTGTCCTGATTTAGGTTGCAGTGATCTATTGCAGGGCAGCCAAGCAGATACTCTGAACAGCACCAGTCTCATGATTTGCATACCTTATTGCCTCTATTCCCAGTTTTTAATCCCTTTTTTTGTTGCCTTTGTCCTTCTCTTTTTTTCAGTTCCAGTATCCTCCAAAATAAATAACAAGCCATTATGACTTTTTCCCCATCGATTCAAGCTTTGCTACATCCATACCCAAACTGATATTTCTGATACCATTACTTAGCCAGTCATGATCTTGTGTGATATTACTGAAACATTTATAAATTTGGCCATTCCCCTCCCCCCACCAGCTTCCTGTGAAATCCAGATCATCCCTCTTTAACTTTTGCCATTTCTTACATTGTTATCTGTCATAAGCAGCAACACCTAAGGCAATGCCCCATAATTTTCCATGTCCTTTTCCATTTGCTTAAACTGTGACCACAGTTCAGTCCTCTACTTCCAGCTCTAAAACATCCAGTGCCATTTCACTACCACAACATATCCAAAGCATCCATATGACTCTGACAGACAGGAGAGAGGTCTGACTATACCCTTCTGGAAGAACATCTCAGAGACAGGTGCCCAGGGTGTCCTACCTGTGTTAATAACAGAGAGAGTTTTCAGAGGCAAGTAGGTAGCTTTACCTAAGAAGTGCCTTTCCACTAATTTTAAATGTGTAGAGTGTGTCTTACCTGTGTTCTACATAAGTAATAAAATAATAATCTCTTCTCGACAGTTTCCTTGATGGCTTGAAGAATGCTTATTTAATAGTACTTCATGTTGGTGTATTTTTTTTCCCCTGTTCTACTAAAAATCTTCTTCTGACATCATAATTAATACTATACTAATTGTTCACCAACCTTACAATTTGTCTTTACAAGACATGCATAAATATTTCACTGAATGATTAATTGTTCTCAAATGTTCATGTATTTTTTTTGATCACACTATTCCCTATTGTTTACTCTCATTTACTTAATCATATTGACTTTGTTTCAACTATAGGTTACACAGCAGAGACTGGAATTAATAGCCATTTAAATACAGACTCCAGTGTATATTGAATTATCTAAACCAATATATTTTCTCACTTAGCATACATAGCTGTGAAAGGTTCATTTTGTACGTGCACGAGAAAAGAAATGGGCTCAGCAGCGCTACAATTTATCACTTGTAGCAGACACAATACTTGAGGTCTTAGGCACATAAAACAGATTTCCATAGCCTAAACATTAGCAGCTAGTGCTTTCTGAGATTTTCTGGAGCATGTTATCTCAACTCCAGAAGTTGGTACAGGAGGAAAATCTTCAGTAGGTTTTCTGTGTCACATCATTCCGCCCCATGCAGATCTCACGAGCAGTAAATGACTCATCAAACACTTAGAGTTAGCAACCAAATCCTACGCATAAATCTAGGCACCAGACAATTTTGTAACTTTCTTCTTGTTTTCACTCAACAGCAAATGTATTAGAGCTGTCTTAGACTTACTTGAATTACTGGTATAACTTTGCATTAAATTTACATGAGATTCCAGTTTGATAAGTGCTTAAGTCTTTGAATTGACTGGACATCTGGCAGTTCTGAAGCACAAGCTGACTGTTAATGTGCTACTGAGACTGAACTAACACGTCTTAACTTTCACGGGCTTTATTAAATTGTATTTACTGACTATTCAACTTAGAATTGGTTAATGCACAGCTTGAAGAGCAAGTTTACGTATTCCTTCAATCTATCATGTACAGACATTTGGTGGAATTCCTGTGGCAAATACAGACATGTACATAGTGACATGTCTACAGCTAAGCTGATTATTTAGACTGTCTTTATTGTTAAGAGGAGAAAAATCAGTATCTATAACACATTACAGAATCACAGAATAGTTGAGGTTGGAAGGGACCTCTGGAGATCATCTAGTCCAACACCCCTGCTCAAGCAGGCTCACCTAGAGTAAGTTAGATAGGATCAAGTCCAGGTGAGTTTTGAACATCTCCAGAGAAGGAGACTCCAGAAACTCTCTAGGCAACCTGTTCCAGTGCTCTGTCACTCTCACAGGAAATAGGTTTTTCCTCATATTTAGGAGGAACTTCACGTGTTTCAGTTTGTGCCCGTTGCCTCTTGTCCTGTTGCTTGGCACCACTGTAAAGAGTCTGGCCCCATCCTCCCATAAGGTATTTATAGACATTGGTAAGATCCCCCCTCAGCCTTCTCTTCCCCAGGCTAAACAGGCCCAGCTCTTGCAGCCTTTCCTCATTGGGGAGATACTTCTGTCTCTTCATCATCTTCGTAGCCCTACGCTGGACTCTCTCCAGTAGCTACATGTCTCTCTTGTACTGGGGAGACCAGAACTGGACACAGGACTCGAGATGAGGCCTCCCCAGGGCTGAGCAGAGGGGCAGGATCACCTCCCTTGAACTACTGGCAACACTCTTCCCAATGCACCCCACGATACCATTGTCCTTCTTGGCCACAAGGGCACATTGCTGGCTCATGGTCAATTTGTCATCCACCAGCACTCCCAGGTCCTTCTCTGCAGAGCTGCTCTCCAGTAGGTCAGCCCCCAGTTTGTGCTGGTGCCTACAGTTATTCCTCCCTAGGTGCAGAACTCTGCACTTGCCCTTGTGGAACCTCGTGAGATTCCTCTCTGCCCAGCTCTCCAGCCTGCTCAGGTCTCTCTGAATGGCAGCACGGCCCTCAGGTGTGTCAGCCACTCCTCCCAGCTTGTTATCATCAGTAAACTTACTGAGGAAACACTCTGTCCCTTCATCCAGGTCATTGATGAAATACTGTCCCCCGATACTGACCCCTGGGGGGACACCACTAGCTATAGGCCTCCAAATAGACTCTGCACCACTGAGCACAACCCTCTGATGTAGCACAACCCTCTGATGTTTCACAGCCCTTTCAGCCAGTTCTCAGTCCACCTCACTGTCCACTTGTCTAACCCACACTTCCTGAGCTTATCTAGCCTCCTAGTTATGGGAGAAAGTGTCAAAAGCCTTGCTGAAGTCAAAGGCAAACAACATCCACTGCTCTCCTGTCATCTACACAGCCATCATAGAAGGTTATTAGATTGGTTAAGCAGGATTTCCCCTTGGTGAATCCATGCTGGCTACTCCTGATCACCTTCTTTTCCTCCACATGCCTGTAGATGACATCTAGAATGAGCTGTTCCATCACCTTTCCAGGGATAGAGGTAAGGCTGACTGGCCTGTAGTTTCCTGGGTCCTCCTTCTTGCCCTTTATGAAGACTGGAGTGACATTAGCTTTCTTCCAGTCCTCAGGCACCTAATTACATAATTAAATAACATAATTAATTTAATCCAGATGTCATAACGTAAAACAGATAAGATAAAATATGCCCTGAAGGAACTAATTTCTCTCCACTGAGTTGCTCAGATATGCATACCCAAGGTTCTATTCAATTCCTACATACAACTATCTAGTGCCTTTTTAAGATATCCTAAGTTATTTAAACATCTGCATTGTGCTGGCAGATACACCTCCTTACTGGCATTCTTCTGCGTTTGTAACTGGAGATGCAGATTTGATACACTAAGATAGTTCAAATACCACCGGGCATCCATTTTTATGTGGTTTGGTGTCTATGTTGCTCCCCTTGAGTGAGATTCAACTTCAGACTAAGACAAGTAAATTTAAATGTCTTCAATGTAGATATCTGCACTGAGCTAGGTATGTAGGATCTCATTACAGAATGGAGAAGTCATTCAGTGGCCTATGCTTAGGTGTCTAGTGCCATACGAAATATCTATCCTGCAATATCCAAGCTGATCTCCAGATGCCAGTTGGAAGAGCTTGCATTTCCCGTAGGTCTCATGTCATCTATGACATCCCCTGAGAATGTCTGGACATTATAACATCTCAAGTGGTGGTGTTTCCCATAGGGAAGTCTAGAGAGCTATTTAGCTAATCAAGAATCATGTATTTAACTCTGATGTTATTTTCAAAATAAAATATCAGTAAAATGTGAATTTTCGATCAGAAGCAAAGATGGATTCAAAATTTACTTTTTTTGTTACCTTCATCTTATAAAGTGATGTTGACATCGATTAAGCCCTTGTTCCTATACTTGCTTCATCTTTGATTTGTCACTCCGTAATTATTAATAAAGACTGTAGACCCACAGATCCCACACAGTGCCATGGTGTCACCTGGGCAGGGGCTGCTGACGGGACTGGGGCTGGAGCCAGGGCTGGAGTCGGATCTTGGCAGGGGCCAAGCAGGGCCATGGCCATGGTAGGACTAGAGGTGTTGCTATAGCAAGAGGGGGCCACTACAGCTGCACTGCCCCTCCACTGTCCTGAGTTCTGGTGGCCAAACCAGCATTGGGGGGCGGGGGGGGGGGGGGTGAAGAGGGCTCTCAGGTCCCCTGCATGGAGTTACTTTCCTACAAAAAACAGGTCTCAGGATCAGTGAGCTAACACCCATGCCATGTCGGTACACTAAGCCTCCTCCTCCTGCTTAATTTGTGCAGCAGAAAACTGAAAAGCTTTTCCTTTGTGCTTTTTTTGCTTTACTTTATCAATTTCATAGGGTCACTTTTTCAAGACCTTCCTCACTGCTGCCACCTGCTTGTTCTAGGGTTATTTTTTGTCCTGGAAAAGCCTTGGATTCCGCGAAGAAAATCATTCCTAAATACACCACATCTTCTTAGCCTACGCCTTGGAGTTTCACTTGCCTGGATATCCACTGCAGGATTCAGTGAAACAGAAAATTCATTCATTCTTTCATTCATATGGGTTTGCTTTAGATAGTTTAGATAACTTCCTTATGTGACACAAAGCCACAAGGAGGTGATTATAACTGCAGGTATTTGTTAAAGTCAGTTTGAGTGTTTGCAATGCTAGTTGGAAGATACCGCAAAGAAAGGTATGGCACTCAGTAAGATGAAAAATAAGCATAGGAAACCAAATATCATTCTGGGATCATTATGAAATGTCCCAAGTGTGGTGAGAAAAAGAAAGAAAAAAAAAAAAAAAGCATATTCAAAGGAACATGCACACTTCAGTTGTGTTAAAATGATCAATTTAAAAACTATTGAAAATTGATGTTCATGTAATTTTTCAGATTAAGTAGATGCTTATAGATATTTCCACAGACCACAGTAATTTTCAAGTATATAAATTTATTAAAGATCTGGATTGTAATAAATTGGCAGGATGATCTCAAGAAGAAAAGATATGAATTACTATAGATATGAATTACTATAGTTTATATTTTTACATACTAAATATACTTGAAACAAGACATTAACACTAACATACTTTAACACTAAATCAGGAGGACACAGGTAATTGATAAGGACAAATAGGTTAGAACACATATAAAATATTTTTAGAATGTATAGTTTTTATTAGAAAAATATTCAATAAATGAACAAAATTTCAGTTGTTAACATTTTGAACATTTGATCATCTCTAATTCCAATTTAAGAATAAAAAGACTGCTAGGAAAAAAAAAAGAATTTAAGTATCTCAGTGATTCCAGAGAACAAATTAAGTAAATTTTTACAATATTTATTTGGCTAAATTATAATCAAAAAACAAAGCCTACAAAGCTATCCAAACTTAGTCATAGGTTGTAAACAAGAAATGAGAATAGTTGTTAAAGCTGATATATAGAAGTATAATTGGGTGTAATCAGACGAAAGGAGAAAGTAAAATTAAGACTGAACGAGGAAACATTTGCTAACATTCAGATCTATTAGACTGTGCAACAGCTTCCCAAGGGAAATTAAGGAAAATGAATTGAGTCATTTAGAACCAAACTGGACAAAGCAATGGAGGACATGCTGCAAGAGGTAAATCTACATTCAAATAGTGACAGTACAACCTAAAGCATTGGAACTTCTTGAGCAAAAAAAAGCTTGTTTAAGAGGAACTAAGGTGCTTAAATTTGAGTTTCAAACTTAAAGCTAGGAAAGCACAGTTTCAGACACTCCATAGTTACTGCTTAATTTTAATTCATCACTTTTCTCACTACTATACCTTGCAAATTCCTGATCCAAAAGTGATGTGAAGCAAATAATGAGGCAATAATGAAACAAATGTTTAATTAAAAATGCTTGTTTACCTCATAAAGGTAAAACTAACTTAATACACCACATGATTAAACTCTAATACCACCAGATTTCAGTGTTTCTAATATGCAATTAGAATTTTAATTGTTAGAAGAATTAGAAGAAAAAGTATAAACACAACTTTTAAAAAAGAGAGAGAGAGTGGAACTGTTGGGAACTGAAATTACAGATATTTGACTTAGAAAGCCTGGAGCCTCCATGAAGGTAGATGGACTGCAGACATTCATGGGTGGGAGACATGAAATAAGAAATAAGAAACTTAGGGTGCTGAAATCTTAAACACATATTCAGAAGGGGCTTTCAGAAAGCACAGTTCTGTTTAGATAATTTCATTCATTTTTTTCTCATTCCAAGCAAAAGCCCCAAGCCCAAAGAGATATTCAGAAGTCTGAAGTGTAATTTAAGTCAAAGTTAGAAATCCACTAAAACAAATCCTGCCTAATTATTCATTAATTATTCATCAGCTTAGAGTCCTTAGTAATCTAATTCTCCCCCTATAATATTATAATTCTGTTGGTTTTGAGTCTCACATCAAAACTGTGTATATATAAATTCTCAGAAGAAGGTATTTGTTGAATATAGACCATACATTCCCAAAGCAAATGTCATGACAATTGAATTACTAGATAGAAGTTGAATAGTAGCATTTTTTTTACATTTATAGCTTTGTTTTATAGGGAAACAATGAGCCACCCATATTAATCTTTAGATATTTATGGAAGTTTTAGGTACTTGACTACTGGAATAGATTTCAGGTTCCCAAATATGTCTACTTCACGACTGGAAGTCAAAAACAAAATTCAGGAGATATCTAGGATCCTCCTTCTCTTTGGTGTTTCTTATTGGCTAATCACAGTCATTTCAGGCATTCCATTTTCTGATGTACCAGCTAAAAAAGGATTCCACTCTTGAAATACTGTTAATTTGCTCCTTAACTCTGTATTTGCAATTAGTATTATGAGCCAAATCTATAAAGCTAGAACTAGCATACTTACTGTAAACACATTTTATATGTATCTAGCATGCAAATAATCATTCCCATATCATGAGCTTTCAACATCTGCCTGAGGGTGGACTTTCATGACAGCATGCTCACCCACCACTGGATAGGAAGAAGAGCGGCTGGGTCTGAGCCCCTCTTCTCCTGAAGGGTCTCATTGGGCCCATGCACACCTCAGTGGTTGTTTGTCTTGCTTAGAACTCAGAAGGTCATATATTTGAGACTCTAATAGCGTTTCGACAGTGGGTGGGTGGGAGTAAGCTTCCTAGAATAAAAATTGGACTTCTGTGCACTGCCATTGCAAGGTTGTCTGCTCAGGGAGGAGGGGAGGCTGAATATGGGGTGAAGGGCTCTTGAGCACTTCCCAGTCCTCTGTCCTCTGATAAGTGGCCCACACATCCAGTGCTCTGTGGGACAACTTAGGGTATCCCATATGCTGCTTCACAATATGCAGGTTTCTTCTGAAGTCTCTTCTGAATAATATACGTACTTGATTTGGATATTCTTGCGTCTGTCAAGTGGCACCTCTACTCAGGCAACAGAATCAAGTCCTTTATATCTCCTTGATGTTTTGAAGATTAAAAACATAAAGTATCAAAGGACACAGTTAAGTGATACTTTGATTTTTTTAAAAACAAAACCTGTGCACATGTAAGTTCCAATCTCAAGTACAAAGTGTTGAACTTGGTGTAAATAGTCAGACTGGTTTATAAATCCAGTCCATCTTTAAAGTCCTATGCAATTCCTGCTTTCAAGAGGATTCATGACAATAGTGCACTCAAGTGGCTATTCAGAACTGAATGGCAAATATGTATACAAACTCCTCTTTTCATGTTCTAAAAGCATAATCACTACTACCGAAGATTTGTTGTTGGGAGCTGAGAAGAAAAGTGTTACAGCATATAAATTCCTTTACAAATATTAATGCAACTTCAATATGTTTTTGTCAAGAGAAGTTGGTACTATTCAAATCAAAAAACTCTCTCATCTTTATAATGAAATAAAGGAGCACTTTGTAGTTTATAATCACTCACATCTCCACTCTTGTATGTTCTCACCAAAATCATGTTTTATTTGCAAGTACTCTTAAAACATTTTCTTCTTAAAGAACAAGAAGCAATTTCATTTAAAAGAAATTATTTCAGAAGGAAATTTCATACAAAGGTTTTTTCAGAGGCTTTTCCCCACACTTATTCTAATAGTCCTTTTCATAGTTTAGACAATTCTGATCTCCTTCATGCCCCCAAGCCACAGTTAGGAGAAGTCACATAAAAGAAATTATAAGCTACATGAGACAGTGTCAAGCCTCCTCAATGTGCATTTGTGGGCTAGGATGACCCTCCAGGCATCCAGCACTGTAAAAATATGTTTTCTATCACACTATATATAACTCATGAAACATTTAGAGATACTCCAAATATCACAGAATCACAGAATGGTAATACAGAATAGTTGCAATTAAAATAAAGTAAAGAAGTAAAAACTACAGAAACCAAAATTCCTATACTGATAGAAGGTGAAAACAACCATGTAGATTCTCTTTTTTTTTTTTTTTTTTTTTTTTTAAGATGAGAGAGCCTCTTCCAGAAACCAAAACAGATAACAAACATGAACATCCATTAAAAAAGGTTTGTAACAGGAGTAAAGATGAGACTGAATTAGGGAATATAGAGAACTGTTCCTATATGAATTTCATCTGCATGAGTCACAAGAAAGGAGATTCTGATTGGATATGAGGGAAAAAAAAGGATTTTAATTAGAGTGGTTAAGCATTGGAACAGGTTACTCGGAAAAGATGTAGAATCTCTGTCCTTGGAGAAATTTAGTGCTTAACTAGGTAAGGATATGAACAATCTCTTCTAACTTCTAATGGTTTGAGCAGGAAGTTGGACTAGATGATCTCTAGAGCTCCATTTAAATTTACTTGTTACATGATGCTATGATTCTAATTGGGAAGGGCTTAAAAGGAGCTATGGATTTTTTTTTTCCCCCCAGAAGAAATATGATGGATACTTTAGATAATTATAACGTCTCAGTAAGATCTGAAATGAAGCCAGGAAGCACGAGGTCAAAGTAATGTAGTGCCTTGCTGTCAGGTGGCCCACACTAGATATTCAACAGTTTTCCCAGGATTATAGAAGTCACTTTAAGGCTTGCAGACTCTGTTGCATTGCCATTGGTTTCAGTATAGCTAACTATAATTTATATTTAAACTAGGAAAAATCAGATTTTCATGAACATATATGATTTTGATTTATGGAAATAGAAAATGTTTCATATATGTGAGGAAGTTCACTGGTTGAGTTCTAAGGCTCACTTGTCATCATTATTCATGGAACAGGCAATTTTAACTTGCTATTGAAAGTGAGCGGAGCAGGTAAATTCCAGCCAACTCTAGCTCTACCTTCAATATTAATGTAAAGGCTCTTCATCATGTCCATTATTCATGGAAGAGTTTCACAAGAGAAACTTCTCCAGAGAAAGCTGGGTGTATGGCAGAACTTTTAATATTTGTTTACATTCTGGAAAATGTGGAATAAGAACACAATACTGAGATTTCATGTCAAACAATGAGACTATGTTCTGTCCTGACTTCCTTCTATTGAATTTAACATAAATTTGTGTGTGCATATATAAGTATATATTTTTCTTTCTGAGTTTTTTTTGAAGACTTCATGTCTTCTTTTCAGAACTTCACAATGATCTCAGAATTTTCCATGATTTAATTCTGTTGTAGGAAATATTTTGCATTATAATCTAGGAAACATTTTTTTCTTAGTACTATTTTCAGAAATTGTGCATTATTTCCTTAAACTATTCATTTGAATAAATTTCCTTAAACTATTCCTTTGCATAACAGAAACACTTCCAGTGTTCATTCCCCTCTGTAGATTTTCCTTCAAGTACTTTGAAATGCAGGCTATTGTTTCCTTTGCTCCTACAAACTGAGAAATCAGGAGATACTTGCCATATCACTGGAGAATTTGCTTTCACTTTTGCTTTTAGGTAAATTTTTTTCAAATATTTATACTTCGAAGTACAAATATCAGTAGCGATTCTATACTAAAAACCAACCAACCAAATAAAATCACCCAAACTCATATATACCAGTACATAATAATGTATGGCATTGTAGCAAATAGTGCTTTTGATTTTCCCTTTTCATCTTTTCTCCTGTACTACCCTACTTTGTTCTTGCTTTTGACTTACTCCATTATTATTGCATGTGGTATTTGTCAAAGTCATTTACAGAAACAAATCTTTGCAACAAAAATGTTTATTTGGCTTACTTCCTTATTATTTTAAACCTTGAATGACTGAAACATGACAGAGCAGTTCAACGTCAGATAGAATGAACATAGTGTGCTGAAATGACACCAGCTACAAAATGGTTAGAAAAATAAATGTTTTTTTTTTTTTTTTTGTGTCAGCCTGTCCTTAGGTCTATTTTCTGTGATTTTTTTTTTTTTAACACTCTACAGGAGATCCTGATTCTTTCAGACAGAGAATCGTTAAAAAAAAAAAAAAAAAAAAAAAAAGTTTTCTACGTTCTTACATTCCAATACAGGTAAAAATATTGCTCAGAATTTCTTCCATTCTCAAAATATTTTGTTTCTGGACTGCTAATGGCATCCTAATTTTTCCTAAAAGTTGATATAGAAGTATATATAGAAGTATATAGAAGTAGATTTTATTATTTAATATTCTAATAAATCTTTTAAAAATATTTTAAATATTTTGATTATAAATGCATTTCTTAATTTTAAATAATTCTTCATCTTATTTAATAATTACTTTTTTAACACATGTGCCATATCTCATATACCTATGAATTTCACATCAATTAATTGAAGCAGGTATCTCCAAAATCTTCAACTTAACTTTTTGATTCAATAAGTAAGTTGTACATCAAAATGAAGTATTCTATTACACTTACCATTCCTTTGTTCATCTCTTTAGTAAACTTTCTAATCTTTTCTTGTTTATTTTCAGTTTTTCTCTAACTAGATATAAGAGTTTGGACTTACTGTTTTTCACGCACAGTTTAAAGGTAAAATGCATATGAACTGATGTGCTAAATGATCTCATTAAGCTATTTCGTTTTCAATTATTTTTAAAACCTTACCATATTCTATCTTAGTTATACAGAAACATTGACACAGACCCTTGTGGAAGCGATAGAAACATACAAGAACGAGTTCCTTATTACACCAATGTTTTGTTCTACAAACTGTCACTAACTCGGTTCCATATGATGATCTTCATAATTATTAAAGATGTCTTAATTAGTTTAAGCAAATTGGAAAAGAAATTGAAAAAAAAAAAAAGAGTTTTCAAGGATAGGGAAACTGAAGGCTTGAGCTTGTTAGAAGTACACATAAGGGTTCTAGCTTCATGTTTGATGGACCGAATGCCCAGCTTGTGCACTAGGGCATTCGGCATGTAGGTAAACACAGTGGTATGCATATACCATGCTCAGTTCACATTTTTCTTACTTTATTTTTCACATATTTTTTATTCCAGGATCCTCAAGCATTCTATTTCTTCAATATAAATCTAGGAACCATTTTTTTCATATCTCAAAAATTCTGTCTAGGCTCATTTAGCTCAGATTCTGTCTTGATTACATCATAAACTACTCATACCACCGAGGCAATTTTAATCCACAGGAGGAAAGAGTAAAGTATAATTTTCTTGTTTTTTAGCAAGTTCTGTCTAGAGAGATCCAACATAAATTCCTTTAAATTACCACTTTGTATGTAGCTGGGACATCACAGCTGAAACAATTCATAAAAATAAATTAAGATCATATATCAGCTAGACAACTTGTTTCAGAAAATCTCATTTTAGATTTCTCATATGTTTATTTTGATGTTTCAACAATAAAAAAGAATGGTCAATGAATTTTCTGGTAAATTAAAAGAAAAAAAGAAAAAAAAATCAAATAACGTAGTGATCTAAGGGGTAAAGGGAGTCTTGGCAAGCTATTTGAGAAACACCATTTTATGTTTGTTATTTATATCTACTGGCTTGGTAGTGGAGATAATGCTGACCTCAGACACTCTGCTGAAAGAGATATTTTGCAAATTCTTTGAACTTTAACAGGTAAACACAGAGATAATCAGAGACAATCACACCATCTTGCATCTTTTTGCACTTCAAAAAGCATCTGAGTCACACTCTAAAAGTCTTCTTAGGCTGAGAAGAATTGTTCCTATTCATCTCTCATTATATTGACTAGAGTAGGCAGCTGATCTGCGCACTTTAAACATATCTTTTATTTTTTTAAGTAAATGGAGAAATGCAAGTGACTGTGTGATATAAAAATCAGAAAAAAAGTAAGATGTCCATATTCTTACAGTTTCTTCACAGAATTCAATAGAATCTTAGAACTAACTTGAAAACAGTACATTACAACATTTTCAAAAGGAAGAGAAGTTACTCATTTACCATATAGTTTACTCTGGTAGAAGGCAGACTGGGTTGATAAATAGTGTAAATGAGCATACAAGCACATCTCAATTTAACAAATGCATGTTGCTTAATAATTCAAAGTTTCTGTGGAGGGTGCTTAAACTGAAGACTTCACAAAACAATTCTTCCAGCTGTTTTCCTCAGTTCATACTGAGTTAGAGAAGACATGTTGTGTTTTAGCATGCTGCTCATTAAAATCAGAATACAGAAGTAACATCTCCTTATCAGATTAGAATGACCTTGATAAACAGTTAAAAACAATATTCTAGATGTTGAGTAAAACAGCAGAAGCTACTTCACAACAGAAGCCTTTGTCCTCTACGTACAAATACATTGCAAAATTGAAACTGTGGATTTCTGAATGAGAGTCTAGTTTAATTAATATTCAAGTTCACTTTTAAAATCAATTGTTCTCAAGTTTTATCTTCCCCCTTAATATAGGAACTTATCAAATAGATCCTACTCAAATATGAAAGTAACAAATCTTAAAGTGACAAAATAATAATTTAATTTTCAATTAAAAAGAAAGATAATATGTGTTAATTTAATTCAAATACATTTTAAGGTAAATATTGGAGAATATTTTGATAATTAAGCTCTTTACTACTCTCTTTACTACTAATTTCCCAGTCCATCTCTTTTTACATCTACAACTTTACAAACAGTCTAGAGGGACATTAATTTGTATATTTTTTTTTTTTTTTTTTACAAATAGCAGTTCCGTCCTACTATATCCTTATGATTACTCTCAGACAAGAGTGTAATTCCCTGAACAAAATAGCATACTGTTTCAGATTGTATTCTAACCTCATGTTTACTTAGAGATTAATAAATTATTCTATGTTTTAACCTGCTTAAAGCCCAAGAACATAAGAATCCTCAACTCTTCTTTGCATGTATTTAGCGTTAGATTAGGATATGCTTACTAAGAATCCTTCCACGTTGCAGCTCAGACATCATTACTGGAATAAGATAGGATGGACAACAATGACAACAAGGATTTTGTCAACAGATGTTTAAATTGTGAAATGAAGAGCTTTAACATAACTCATGCCCACTTTACAAGTCATTTATTATGTATTCAAAACTCAGCTGTTTGTTAGAGATTTAAATAGTTCAGTAAGATCAGAATGAATCAGTGGGACAGGCATGGGGCATTAAAAAAAAAAAAAAAAAAAAAAAAAAAAAAAGTCCACAATTTAAGTGAAAGATATTAGGGATAAAGAGTTAAAGCTGAGAACTAGAAATGTGTATCTGTGTGCCTCTGCTTCACCTTGTGACTTTAATAATATTCCTAAATGTTCTCCATTTACTCTGATATCTCCATAAGGTCTAATATCATTAAATCTAAATGATGCAATTAAGATATTATAAAAATCAATATATGGTCATCCTTTATTTCCTGAATGAATCTGGAAGTGTACATCTCTAGGCTGCTTAATGAAATTATCTAACCAGAGATTATTAATGTGTATAAGTATTTGAAGGGAGGGTGTCAAGGGGATGGGGACAAACTCTTTTCAGTTGTCCCATGCAACAGGACAAAAGGCAATGGGCAGAAACTGAATCACAGGAAATTCTGCCTGAATGTGAGGGGGAATTTCTTCACTGTGAGAGTGACAGAGCACTGGCCCTGGACTTTAAGGCCCGCCTGGATGCAACCCTGTCTAACATGCTCTAGGTGACCCTGCTGAGCAGGGAGGTTGGACTAGATGATCTCCAGTGGTCCCTTCCAACCTTACTGATTCTACGATTCTATTAATTGTCCTGAATAGTTATATCCCTTTCTTTGACATTGTAATGTCTATTAAAAAAAAAAATAAATGAAGCTTCTGGAAAAGCTTTTTTATTGTCTTTCTCAAAAGAAGCTAGATGATTAGAAAATATTAGAAATAAACATTTAAAATGGTCATAATCAAGTGATGTGAATAAAATGCATTTCCTACGGATAATAGTTCTTGTCTCTGAACAAATGACTAGTTTAACAAATACTTAAAAGACAAAGAAAGTAATGCATAATATCTTTCTGGTATGTCTGAGTTATGGCAGATTTGAAAACATGTTTATAATCCTTAAATATTGATAATTCTATGCTAGCATTTTTTGCACTACCTCCTCTTGATATAATCAGTAACTTACTCCATCCGATAGTTTTTTAAAGCTAGACATTGATATATCCAGTAATGACCTCCTCCTTAATAAAGGTCTTGAGATGGATGACGCTTTTTGTAGTAAAAACTGTTGTTTGGCAACAAAGTAGGTTTTAGAAGGATACTAAAAAGCATGAAAGATGATGCAATCATCATCTTATTTAAATGACTGAGATTATCAATTATCTTATCAAATAAGTGCATCTTATTTCCACGTTAAAATTTACAGATAAACTCACTCAATTGCTTGGAATCCCCTGAGGCGATTTAGTAACTGCATGAGTCTCCCTAGTCAGTTGCCACAAGAAGACATATACATACATACATACATATATATATATATATATATATATACACTAAAAAAAAAAAAAGGTTGAATCCTCTTTCTTGCATTTGAGTCTGTACTATTGTATTAAGGAAACAGTGATGACTAATGACTCCAATAGAAACAGCAGTTAACATTAAGGTGTATGATGTACTATAATCTAAAATAAAGATATGAAAGAAGCAAGATAAAACTGCAGCTACGCAGCTCCATGCTTCTATTTCTACAGTTTCAAGAACTGACACTAGTGTAGTACTCTTCATTTATTTAAAGTCTCCGGTATAGACAGTTGTCTCTTACACAGTACAATTTCTTTCACTATTCCCAGCCAGGGTTCCTATTTCTTGCAATCTTTATTCCCATCTGATCTACACCTAAAGTTAGTTGTTTCCTTAGACTGCCCTCTTCCATGGTGCTTATATCTAGATAGACAAAAGTCTTTTTTCAAATTTGGGAATTAAATTATAATTAGAACTTTTCAAAAATTTTATTTCACTTTTTTCCTTTTCCTTGCTCTTACTTCTCCTTTCACAGACAAAGGAGGTATAGAGGTTATATATCAGAAAGAAGAGGGTAATTTCATTATTTTGAAATCCTCCACTTGAGGACATGGAGATTCAGTTTTTCAGTAATTTCAGTATTTTCCAGCGAGAGGGTTATAACATTCACTTTTGTATGTGTAAGAAATAAATAATAGATACTAAATAAATAAGAGATACCATAGCAAATAAAATATAGAAGAATGACACTGTTCAAAGATGGAACAAGATGGTTACAGGAAGAAGGTCAGGTTGTGCGGGGAGAAGTTCTGTTGCCGTTATATTTATAGTAGCTTTACATGAGCACAAGGCTGTATATGAAAGAAGATGACAGTCTGAGTCTCAGCATGAGTTTCAAATATCCAAATATAAAAACAAAATTACTGTTAAGACTTCTAAAACCATTTTTCACTCCTTAAACTCAAAAAGAGTCCTTTTTAATAATGAAATTTTGCAGCTATTTAACCACTGATCATTTTGCCAGTATTAATTAATTCCAATTTCAAAAGACATAGTTCTGAATACGCATGGAAGAATTGTAAATGAGGCTTGTCTTAGCTTGGTTTACAGCAATAGTTTATATGTCAGTGATAATAGAGAAAAAAAATCCTCTCTCAGAAAATTTAAAAAGTTCTGTAGGCTGAAACCATGATCCAGGGAAATGTTATGTGCTTCTTCCAGAGAAAAGAGCTTCCTTTCCACCATTCCTTTTTGAGCGTGCTGTAGACCTCCCAGGATTAACCCTTTATTTTGAGTGTCCTCTAGATTTGGAGAATAATTTATTAAAAAAAAAAAAAAAAAAAAAACAATCAAACCAATGGTGAAACACTATATATGGCAGTACGCCACCTGTATGTAATATTAGTATAATTACCACCTTGCCCACATAATGGCTGTAATGATTTAGTGGATTCAATATCACCCATAGCCCAATCTGCCAAATAGTGGCATGTTTCTCAACAAGAGTATAACACAATAAAAGTATTGTGCATAGCTATTCAGCATAAAAAGAAAATTTTCTATCAGCGTGACAGTTTGATGGTCAAAGAAAGAAGATTCCATAGCTGTACAGGATAATTTCGACAGCTAAAATATACACATTGCCCTTTCTAGAAAAAAAATATTGACCTATGTATCTTCAGAGATTATGCGGATGAGAGCAAAATCTTCTTCTTTTACTCAGCTCTATATGGGCAATGACGTCGATCCTCTATGTTCTAGGAAAGGCAAGTTTAGGATATTCAGAAAGATTTTGCTGACTTGTATTTTCTTGAAGAATAGAGAGTTTCTTTGCCAAAAGATTGCAGAAATAGCTTTAGTAAATGCATTCTGAGCCTTCTGAGTCTGTGAATACAGAAATGTCCCCTGATGTGTGAATGTCCATCTTTTACTAGAATGTAATTTTGAAGTTCAGTCATAATGGGAAATTACATTCTCCTGTCTCAAAACACGGAACAAATTATTGTACATGAGTAGAATTTAAATTAATGGATGAAAGGATACGTAATAGCACTTTATGCCTGGAGGAAAGAAATTTCATCTTGAATGTGTACTTACTATAGCTGTCCTTATGTTTTAGTATTGCAGATATCCTCTCAGAATGTAAGGTAATTCCTGAATATAAAGTTTGAAATGGCCTCATTCTAAGGAGTTCAGAAACTAATTTATGTAGATTAAAAGTACTTAACGTAATAAATATGTGAAGGTAACCACTCAGAATTGCAGCTATTTCTTTTTCTTTTCTTCCTTTTTTTTTTTTTTTTTTTTCAGACAGTAGGTAAATAACTAGATGTTTAATATTTTAAAGAGAGATTTATTTTTGCTTACTGTGCTCACTTCTGATACCCGTCCCTGTATTCAAAAGTCACAAATTTCCCTCCTTCCTTCAGGCTTCTGAGGGATTTTATTCCACATTATGAATCTGAAACGTGTTTAATTCCATTCACAGCATTGTTTCCAAAGCTGGGCTTTGCTGTCTGTAGAGCACAAAGAGGAAGAGCAGCATCCCAGTTTCTAGCTCTTGTCTGGGCACAGTATATCTGGAGTTCTCTTTTTGCATGTAGGAAGGGAAACTATGATGCCTAGCTTCTAAAAGATGTCATATATTCTTTCTAGTGTAGCAAATTAGCTGTGGTTGATGGCATAAGGGAGAACTGAATAAACAACCCCAAACTTACCTATTTTTCTACCATCTTTCTAATGAATTGCTCCTAAAGAAGTATGTTCGTTGTAGGCAGCATAAGCATAACTTTGCAAGATATAAATAAAATGAGAGGAGCAGTGACACATCTTAATCTTTACTCAGAAACAACATGAAGAATGACATCAGAAGAATCTTGTTAAAACAAAACAGAACATATTTTTAGAGGATGAGGCTTAAAGATCTGATAGAACAAGGTAATATAGAAAATATGTGTACTAATTTACTCCTTCTATTTATTTATTTATTTGCACAGGTGCAGACTTCGTGAGACTATGTATCATACAGTTTTATTTCTTGGGTATAAAGTAGCTGGAATGTCTGGCATATTTGAAATGGACATAGGTTTTGTTTTGTTTTGTTTTGTTTCTCTGGAGGATAAGGCTATAGCCCTTTGTGGATTGGACATGGTTGCAACACTTTAATGTCTAATAGCATGAGAAAAAAGTAATAATTATGAGAATCTACTTTACAACTGATAATAATAACTTCCTAGATGACTGATCTGAAAGGTAGTTGTTGTATCTTCTCAACAGTCTTTAATAATCAAGAAAATATCTAGGAGCAACCCATAAGGTATTTATGTCAGTCTTGACAGTTCCTTCCTCCTGCAACCCTCAGATAGATCTTTGCCTTCAGCCTTCCTGTGATACTCATTTGGCAAAATGGCAACAGCCTAATTTCTACAACTATTTATAATACTGTCAAAATGCATTAATTTTTAAACTGCTTCCTACTCAAGCCTCACAAGCAATTAAAGTTATACTCTATAATGAGATCTTAACCTAGGCCCAAATTTTTCCTTTCTGTCCTCCCTTAACAGTTTGTTCACACGATCTTTCTCAGAGGGACAGCACTGAGAGGCCTGACATCAAGCAGCTCCACCCCAAAAAGAGTGGCACTTTGCTTTAACTGACATGCTAAACCTCTTAGCAAGACATTTTAGTTTGAGCCCAGTCCCACAGATGCAGACTTCCAGTGTGAAGCTAGTGCTTAGCTCTCTGGTTCAGAAGACAGAGTACAGTCGTGAAAAACAGATGTATTCGGAGTCAGAACAACTGTAATAAGTAGGTTTACTTACAGGATTTCAAAGTATAGAATCATACTGATCCTAGCAGATTCCCCCAGAGAGCTGAGGGCAATTTAAAATGTTAGTGATAACAAACAATTGACAGCAATTACATTTTACTACCTTGCATTATTATATTGGGGAATAGAACTTAGACAAAATAAATTTGAGTCTAATCAGGATAATAGCAATCTTTTATTCACAATTAATATAAAAGCAATTGAACTCTATTAGGAAATAATTAGCCTTAACAACAGGTCAAACAATAGGCTGGTGGAAGAATAGAATAAGTTTTAAAATTTCTAGTAAGTGATGTGACGTGAGGCATGAGGCACTGATTGTGCTTGTTTTTGTGTGAAAGACAAAGGTCACAAAAAAGAATACAGATTAGCAAACAGAGGGGATATGTAACTTACTGGAAAAAATTTAAGAGATTCGTGGTTGAAGTATTGGATAAATTTGCATTTGCAATAATCACAGAAATCTAAATCCTGGTGTTTGATTTTCAAAATTTTTTTTGAGGAGTTAATTAACATATTCACATATTCTTTATTAAAAAAGTGGTTTCACAATTTTTAACTTTATTGTTAGTTTTCTCTCTTTTTGTTTCTTTGTTTTTCCTTATAAAGAATATTCATGGGATCAGATCTCTGGCTAACTGTACCAATAAATCAGTAATAGGATTAATGCTATACTTAGGGAAAACAGATGTAAAATACAAATGGTAAATAATTATCACATTTAGACTAGATTAAAATCCATAAAATATACTTTAAAATCTTGCATAGTTAATAGGTATAGGACTGGTGAAATATATTATTATTATTATTATTATTATTATTATTATTATTATTAATGATGATGATTTGGGGAATTCTAATCTTAAACTTATATCCATTTTAAATTTATGCAGAATTTAATACAAAGTACTCTGCCCAAACTCTGCTTCTGCAGTTGTATCATTTCAGAT
Source organism: Rhea pennata (assembly GCF_028389875.1). Lineage (NCBI taxonomy): Eukaryota > Metazoa > Chordata > Aves > Rheiformes > Rheidae > Rhea > Rhea pennata. Next base: position 141,207,602 of record NC_084663.1, on the reverse strand, counting down.
AAAAACTAATTCCTTATCACATAACTGGCAGCGAACAGATACAGCAGTTTACGCAGCACTGTCTCGGCTCTGCCTTGAACTTCTGGGGCTTGTGTTGGACATTGTGGTCTGCTGACCCTTGTGGGACGAGGGGACTGGAGAGTGACTCTGCTAACAGGTAAGGGGAGCTGGGCAAGGGCAACTGCAGGAAGCCTTAAGCTCTCCTGGAAGAAGCCCCAGCACTTATCCCCCACTCTAGCTGGGTGTAGCTACCGCTAATGAGCAGTCTCCCTTGCCCCTGAACAGAGGGAGTTGGGGCTTTTGACACAGGTAGCCCTTGTTTAGGGTGGATCAAGTACCCTGTGGGTCGGTAGCAGAGAGAGGTCTATTTAAGAGCCAGGCCTGGAGTGCAGCTCTCAGAGCGCAGTGAACAGATGCAGCAGTTTGTGTAGTTAGGTGCAAGAGGACATCTTCTTCCAGCGCCAGTAGCGCCCACTCTTGCTAACATGGTTGTAACTTGCCATAAAGCTTATTTGCCAGTAGCTGTGGGAATTGCTACATCAGCTGTGTTGGAAGTGTCAACCCAGACAGAGCCTCTTACAGCAGATGCTGCCCTACAGGTCCCGGGCTGCAGGGAGAGCTTGGAGCCTCTCCAGAAGGCCTGGACTGATGGTCCGCCCTCCTGCAAGAGGTGTGCTGTTGTTGAGTATTTGTGTCATCAAGTCAAAGAGTTGTGGGATGAAGTCAGTAGATTGCGAAAGATGCGAGAAAGTGAGCAGGAGATAGACAGGGTGTCCTCAGAGACCATATTGCTCCTGGAGTCCCAATCCCCTGCAGCAGGAGAGTTGCTGGAGGACTCTGTGAAGAGTGAAATAGTTCAGCACAGCACTGTCAAAGAAGGCTGAAAGCTAGTTGTTTCTCGAACAAAAAGAAGAAAGGCCCCTAATCCTCCTGTAGACTTGGAGTTACAGGCATGACCATCTCTCCGAAATGCATGTACACCAATGCACGCAGCATGGGGAACAAACAGGAGGAGCTGGAGATCTGTGTGCGATCGCAGGACCATGATCTCATTGCAATCACGGAGACATGGTGGGATAGCTCACATGACTGGAATGCTGCCATGGATGGATATGTGCTTTTTAGGAGTGACAGGCCAGGAAGGCGAGGTGGTGGAGTTGCTCTTTATGTGAGAGAGGAGCTGGAATGTATCGAGCTCTGCCTAGGCGGGGAGGAGGAGGCAGTTGAGAGCTTATGGGTAAAGATCAAAGGGCAGGCTAGCATGGGAGTTGTGGTGTGGGTGTCTACTACAGGCCACCTGACCAGGAAGAGAAAGTTGATGAGGCCTTCTACAGACAGCTGGAAGTAGCCTTATGATCACAGGCCTTGGTTCTTCTGGGGGGCTTCAACCACCCTGACATCTGCTGGAGGGACTACACAGCTAGGACAAACAGTCCAGGAGGCTCCTGCAGTGCATTGATGATAACTTCTTGTCACAAATGGTGGAGGAGCCTTCTGGAGAGGCTCCAAGCTCTCCCTGCAGCCTGGGACCTGTAGGGCAGCATCTGCTGTAAGAGGCTCTGTCTGGGTTGACACTTCCGACACAGCTGATGTAGCAGTTCCCACAGCTACTGGCAATGGAGCCTTCCACAAGGAAGGGTGTCCTGCTGGACCTTGTCCAGAGAGAGACTGGTTAGAGATGTGAAGGTTGGGGGCAGCCTTGGCTGCAGTGACCATGAGTGGAGTTCAGGATCCTGCAGGAAAGAAGTAAGGCAACAAGCAGGATTGCAACCGTGGACTTCAGGAGAGCAGACTTTGGGCTCTTCAGAGACCTAATTGGTGGAATATCATGTGTTAAGGCCCTAGAAGGAAGGGGGGTCCAGGAGAGCTGGCTAGTATTCAAACATCACTTCCTCCAAGTTCAAGAGCAGTGTGTCTCTATGAGTAAGAAGTGCAGCAATAGGGGCAGGAGACCTGCATGGATAAGCAAGGAGCTCTTGGCCAAATTCAGAAAGAAGAAGAAAATACACAGACTGTGGAAGAGGGGACAGGCTACTTGGAAGAATTATAGGACTGCAGTCAGAGTATGTAGAGATGCAGCAAGGAAGGCTAAGGCCCAGCTGGAATTGAGTCTGGCAAGGGATGTTAAGGACAACAGGAAGGGCTTCTTCAGATACATCAGCAGCAAGAGGAGGACTAGGGAAAATGTGGGCCCACTACTGAATGGGGCGGGGGCCCTGGTGGCAAGGGATACAGAGAAGGCAGAATTACTGAAGGCCTTCTTTGCTTCAGTCTTCACTGCTAAGGGCAGCCCCCATGAATCCTGGAACCTGGATGTGAGGAGAAAGTCCAGAGAAGGGAAGACTTTCCTTTAGTTGAGGAGGATAGGATTAGAGACCTTCTGGGCAGGCTAGACATTCACAAATCCATGGGCCCTGATGGGAGGCACCCACGGGGGAGCTGGCAGATGTTGTTGCCAGGGCACTCTTCATCATCTTTGAAAGGTCCTGGAGAACTGGAGAGGTGCCTGAGGACTGGAAGAAAGCCAGTGTCACTCCAGTCTTCAAGAAGGGAAAGAAGGAGAACCCAGACAACTCTAGGCTGGTCAGCCTCACCTCCATCCCTGGAAAGGTGATGGAACAGCTCCTTCTGGATGTCATCGCCAGACATATGGAGGAAAAGGAGGTGATCAGGAATAGCCAGCATGGATTCACCAAGGGGAAATCCTGCTTAACCAAGTTGAGAGCCTTCTGTGATGGAGTGACTGGCTGGGTAGATGAGGGCAGAGCAGTGGACGTTGTGTATCTTGACTTCTGCAAGGCTTTTGACATTGCCTCCCATAACATCCTCCTAGATGAGCTCAGGAAGTCTGGGTTAGACGAGTGGACAGTGAGGTGGATTGAGAACTGGCTGAAAGGCAGAGCTCAGAGGGTTGTCATCAGCAGCGTGGAGTCTAGTTGGAGGCCTGGGGCTAGTGGAGTCCCCCAGGGCTCAGTACTGGGTCCCATCCTGTTCAACTTCTTCATCAGTGACCAGGATGAGGGGCCAGAGTGCCTCCTCAGCAAGTTTGCTGATGCTAACAAGCTGGGAGGAGTGGCTGACGCAGCTGAGGGCTGTGCTGGCATTCAGAGAGACCTGAGCAGGCTGGAGAGCTGGGCAGAGAGGAACCTCATGAGGTTCCGCAAGGGCAAGTGCAGAGTCCTGCACCTAGAGAGAAATAACCCCAGGCACCAGTACAAGCTGGGGGCTGACCTTGTGGAAAGCAGCTCTGCAGAGAAGGACCTAGGAGTGCTGGTGGATGACAAGTTGACCATGAGCCAGCAATGTGCCCTTGTGGCCAAGAAGGACAATGGTCTCCTGGGGTGCATTGGGAAGAATGTTGCCAGCAGGTCGAGGGTGGTGATCCTGCCCCTCTCCTCAGCCCTGGGGAGGCCTCATCTCGAGTCCTGTGTCCAGTTCTGGGCTCCCCAGTACAGGAGAGACATGGAGCTACTGGAGAGAGTCCAGCGTAGGGCTATGAAGATGATCAGAGGGCTGGAGCACCTGCCCTATGAGGAAAGGCTGTGAGAGCTGGGCCTGTTTAGCCTGGAGAAGAGAAGACTGAGGGGGGATCTGATCAATGTGTACAAGTACCTGAAGGGAGGGTGTCAAGGGGACGGGCACAAACTCTTTTCAGTTGTCCCATGTGACAGGACAAAAGGCAATGGGCAGAAATTGAAGCACAGGAAGTTCCGCCTGACCATGAGGGGGAATTTCTTGACTGTGAGAGTGACAGAGCACTGGAGCAGGTTGCCCAGAGAGGTTGTGGAGTCTCCTTCTCTGGAGATATCCAAGGCCCGCCTGGAACTCTGTCTACCATGCTCTAGGTGACCCTGCGTGAGCAGGGAGGTTGGACTAGATGATCTCCAGAGGTCCCTTCCAACCTCAACCATTCTATGATTCTATGAACTGCAAAACGTAACACTCTTCCATCCCCTTTCCACCCCATCATACCTCGAGTAGTCATTGCTATGTTCCTGGAATATTAGCTTTGAGTACTAGGGAATGTAACAATGTTTTTGTGATAATTGTCTACAATTCCTCAACTAGATCAACCATAGAGTTCCATTTTGTAATGAAAAATAAGGCTATAAAAAGTAAGGATTTCCTTTTAAATTTTGTTCATCTTCTGTGTGGGACTTTTACTAGAACATCTCTTGGTCTTCTAGTTTCTGAAATGCTTAGTCAGCTTGCAATTATTTGCTGTCTTTCTCTGTTTAAATAGTGGCATGTAAACAGATGTCCAACACATAGTCAGTTTTATCTTTTAATAAAACCCCTTAGAGATAGCAAAAAAAGAAATACATGAAGCTACATGAAGCTCTGTGGTTGCTGTTCTTATTGATATGGCAACTGTCTTAGATAACATGCTTAAGGAGAAGGTGTCTGCAATCTGGCTGTCTTCCCTAGAAAGATGACATACATTATTATGGGCTGATTAACAGCTATAGAATCCATCAGGCATTTAGGGCTAATGGCTTCAGGAGAAGAATACAAATTCCCAGCTTTGTACTATTAGCAAATGTCATTCAAAGTGGTACTAGCTTTGTACCATTTGGCTTGTGAATACTGGATAAAAATGCACCTACGCATGTACTTGTGTCCACAACTTGAACAAACTAATTCTCCCAATCACTTACTGAGTAGCCAAGTAGATATGACATAGGTCCCACAGCCAGACCTTTTAGAACATGAAAAACTAAAGTTGTTTGGGTTGAGTCTAGCCAGGGTCAGTAAATCTACTGCTGAAAAAGTAGTGCCATTTTTACTGAAATATTAATAGAACATATTATTGTTTAGAGTGTTCTAAGATGTCTTTACCTAAAGCATGAGGTATGGGACACAAATAAGTGTTAAAAGAAGTATATTCTTGTTACCATTAACAACTATTAGTATTAATTAACAGCATTGCATAATGGTCATCTTTACAATATGTAAGGAAATTATTGTGTTTCAAACTTACCGATGCTTTGGTATATGTTATGTTAGATCTTTGTCAGATCTGGAGAAATCGTTGTTTTAGAGATAGCAAAAAAAGAAATAACACTACATGAACCTCTGTGGTTGCTGTTCATATTGATATGGCAACTGTCTTAGATAACATGCTTAAGGAGAAGGTGTCTGCAAAATCGTTGATTTCTCCAGAACACGAGTAGGAATCAGTTGTCTAGGAAATATAGACAGTAATAATAACTTTTAATTTTTATTTTTTTTCTAAGTAAGTAACTATTGAAAAAAATGGATTTATATATGACACACAAGGACAGCAGACATATGCAAAATAAATTTAAATAGGACTTATCCTTACTGAAATGTGCTTTTTTTGCAAGCGAAAACAATTTGTTCATATAGAGTACCTATGAAAAAAGCCAACTTTAAATTGTTAGATTTTTGTTTATGTTCAGATGAGACACTTTTTATATATAAAAACCAAGATTTGTAGTTACTATCATTGTAATCTTAATAGGTTAATTCAAGAATCATTATTAATCTAGATCTAATTATTACAGAAAAAAGAAATAATGATAACAGAATACTTTTATACAGCAAAAGTCTCAGTAATAATACAATTAAAAGTGTAACATACACCCTTTTTTATTTTTATCCCTTTTCTTGAAGTTATGCTTACCTTTCCATCACTCCTCTGGGTTTTAAAGTCAGAAGACTCAAACTTCTGGAAAGGGTAACATTGTGCCTCTGGAGTCTTTTGTTGGGAGGAATATATTCATATTGATGGTTTCTTCTTCCTCACTTCACATGGTGCCACTTCTGTACGTTTGCTAATGTGTTTTTACACCTTTGCTTTTTTTTCATTGATCTGCAGTTCCATGTGACATGTGCATTTACTATATATGGTGCCTTTTATATATGTTAGATATCATTTCTTTGTCCCCTTTGCTACCCCTGAAACAGGTTTTGCCCAGCTCTAGCTGTTCAGCTGCATTTCTTTCACATTAGTGAATTGTTTCTCGCTGTAAGGTCTCCAGTGTGAAGCCTATGCCCCATCCCTTGTCATCCCAGGCCTGTGCTCTTCTGCCGTGCATCCTCTGTTGCCACTTCTCAAGGCCGCTGCTCTTGGACCAGGTCTGTATTACTCTACTGTACATCAGCGTGTTAGAGTTGAAATATCTCACTCTACATAAATAACTGCTTGTTACTGCTATCTGCATAAAACTAGTGGTCCACACAAAGATAAACAAAAATAAAACAAATGAGCTGTACACATCTAGTCAATTAGAGAAATTGCTGTTGCAGGTAAACCAAGTAAAAGGAAGTCACAGACAAGTGAAGAAAAGCTCAGACAGAATAAGCCTGACAACTCAGTCTTGACACCTTGCAAATTCAGTGCAAAGTTATAGTGTGTTAGTGGCAATGCCAATACTGCATTCTGGGACTACATGGTTGCACACCAGACACCACTCAAGTTTCATTAAAATCCTTACTTACATGCTGGAAAGAACTTGTTCATCTCTTCTTCTTCTACAAGGTGAATTTCACACTATGAGAAACTGAGGGTTAAAATTGCTTGTCATGATTCTTATTAGGAAATCTGAAGAAAATAAGTACTTTTTTCTAGAGAAAGGAAATAAAAACAAAACAAATCACTCATCATAGCTGAAAATTGGAGAATTATCAGGATTAAATGTAGCATTTATGATAATTCCAAAATAAAAGGCTGATAATATAAAACAAGAAAAAACATTCAATTTTATTATTTATTACATTTAAAACACTCAAATATGTTGAAAAATGACATGTGTTAGCTACTCCATTGTTGAGAAATGTATTTGCAAGGCTGAAATATTAATTATCAGATTTGGTAACTTTACTACTTTGGTAACTGTACTACTGTCAGCTAAGCAAAAAGATTCTAGGTGATGGTGAAAATACAGAGTTCTGAATTTACTTGTTCACCAAGATTTTAAAAGAAAATTTCATTAGGCCTAAGATGAAGACTATTTGTCCAGGTACGTACAGGATGGTCAGGGACTAGTAGTCCGTCAGATGTGATTAATAAGGAAACAGTCATGCAACAATAATTTGATTAATTTTCACGGGGAAATGAAAATGAGACCTGACAACAGTAAAGTGGTATATATAATTGATTTAGACCACAGTAAAGTGGTATATATAATTGATTTAGACCTCATGATACATTTCAATGCATAAAATAAAGTGGAATAAAACATTAAAATATTCTGGATTAAATTCTTTACTAGATAACTGAGCTCAGCTCAGAGTGCAGTAGAAATTATATACAGATGAAGAAGGAAAGAAGGCATAGGTTCTGTGCAGTTGTGGTGATTGATGGGAGACTTAGTCACATTACACATTGCAGCAGATAAATGACCACAAGGAACAACCAAGCAGGCAGAGATATTATGATTATATTCTGCTATTTAGTAGAAGGGATGAAGGAAGATGAATATCAAAGCATCTGAGTAAAACTGGACAGAGATGAGAAAGAGAAAATTGCTTGTGGGGTTGGACTGGCCACACTTGCGTCCAGAAAATTGAAAAGAGCTTCACAATGGGCCTCATTCTGCTGACATGACAGAGAATCTTTCCATTAAATTCAGTGTATAACAGATTGTATTAATTATGTTCTTACTGACCTCCAGTTTTGTTCTAAAATGCTATATTAACCAGCACAAAGGAAAGTAGGAGGCCACAAACTCCATCACAAACCGGTGATAATGTCTGTTCTAGACGTATTTTTGTTTTCTTTAATAATAGGCTTTGTCTATTGTCTTCCTCTGTTACATTATTTCCTGAATCAAGAAGAGAATGCAAGTACAGATCTTCTTGTGTTTAGGTAAACTGACATGTTAATACCAATAAAAAAGTATTTTTACAATGTGGTACATGAAAGAAGAAAGAAAAGAAACAGTCAAGACACAGCATCTTTTGTCAACGATAATATTGGCAATTGATAGTTTTTATGAATTAAGAGTCAGTAATGAAGGAAGGAACAGATTAAAAAGGTTAACCAAACTGAAAAAACAAATATTATGTGTACATGCATATTTGTGTGAAAGTAGAAAGCAGTGAGCTCTGTCCTTGATAACTGCAGAGCAGAACGAACACGGGAGCGTGATACAACCATATGCAAAATGCGTTCCTGCAAACCGGGCTTAACCAGGACACAGGTCAGCTACATCCAGTTAGTTCTCTGTCCCAGACAATAAGGACATTTTTTTTTTCTCTAAAACCTTGATAAAAACTACCAATTTTACAGGCACTTCCCAGAAAATCACTGGGGTTTACCAATTCCATGGAACAAATGGAAACATTCTATTTTGTTGAATATGTAAATTAGGCATGAAATTTAAAAAAAAAAATGCTTTTATAAAAAAGACTATATTAGCATTAGCACTTCCCAGAAAATCATTGGGGTTTACCAATTCCATGGAACAAATGGAAACATTCTATTTTGTTGAATATGTAAATTAGGCATGAAATTTAAAAAAAAAAATGCTTTTATAAAAAAGACTATATTAGCATGGATTGATTGGATTATCCAGCAAGCTTTAGTAATAGTCCTATTTGTATGATTAATAACAAAATATTTTCACAGTTATCCAATGTCCTTCTTAGGACAGTTAAGAAATATTTTATGAATTCAAGGATTTTTTTTCCTCCCCCTGTTAATTTTATTGGACATCATATAATATTTTTTAACCCAGCAAGACAATTTAATTTTCATCAGAAAACAATGTTTTAGTAACTATTAAATATTATTACCAATATAGTTCTCACACATAATATTGAACATTTGCATTATGATGTTTTAAGGTGACTGAAATACAATGTTTAATACATTTGCTTTTTATGTTTCTTGAAATGACTTTAGATACCTATTCATGAACAAATGTCTCCTTTAATTTTGTTCTTAAAAAAAATCAAAATGATTTACTTTTACATACTTATTTCTATTCAAGCTAGAAAAGAAAGTCATCATATCACAGTGTATGTCACAAGCCGATCTGAAGGCCTGTAACAGTTATTTAGTCTTGTGATTTATATGTGGAACTTTAGTTTAATGAGACTTTAAGAAATATAGATTTATTAGGAGTTGAAACTGAAATCTGGAAAATATTAATGGGTCTCACTTTTGCCATATTCATGGAGTATCATTGCAATTGCAGCTACCTACTTGCAAGGAGGTCTCATTTACAATGGTAGTGCATCATAATGGAGAAGTTAACAATGTATTTTTAGTCATCATCCACACAACAAAATCAAAATTATTCTGAATCTCAGAAAGTTCCTGAAAATGTAAAAAATAAATGAAAAGCCTATTCTCACTTATTTTTGCCATGTAAAAGCTAATTGTTACAGATATGAAAGAAATATTTTTGGCTTGTCACAACATTTAAAAATTGTTTTGCTTCTTTTACCCATTTCCGATCCTGAATATACAAGCTTTCGAAAAAAGGGAAAAGGAAGGAATAATACTAGCTTATGTGAGCTAACAAAAGACAACTTCTAAGTCTCAGAAAAGAAATGCATTTTAAATGAGAAGAGAATAAATAAAACAGAGTGAGAACACTGAGAATATCTTTAGTACACAGAATGACTAGTTTCCAAAAGGAAGCAAATGTCAATAAGAAAGGTCTAAAGTTATGGAATATTCCCCTGTCTTAAACAGTGGCAACATTGTCACAGCAGAAAATATTGTTATTGCACAAATGGTTTGTCTTCAAACTATCTGTGCCTGTAGTTTGGCACTACACCATCTCATTTGAACACATTAAAAGAAAAAAAGAGAGCAACAGCAAAAATCCAATAAAGCTTTTTAATCATATAACTTTAACACATTTCAATGACATAAAGAAATCTTCATAGATCTATGCCTATCTTCTTTGGGCTAATTAACTTTACCAGAAGAAATTTGAAATGAAGTGATATGAGCCAACTGGCATCAACAGAGAGGAAAAGACCACACAAATGTCTCTGGCATATTAACAGCTAGTTGTGCTTTTCTACCTGAAGAATTTAAGTATAAAAATAGTCTCATTACAAACACTATTTATATTTACTTTAATTCTAACTAAAGTCTTGTTGAACTGGAGAATTAATACAGTACTTTTCCATGTAAAGATCTTCTGTAGTGTACATCTTGCAACTGTTGGATTATTCTAAAGTAAATTAAACCAGTGTGTTACAATCAAGACCAAAATTCATAAAGCTTTCTAGTCCTGAGAACATTGTACTGGAAAAAAAAAAAAAAAATCTCTTGAATAATCCAACCAGTCCTTTAGAATCATAGGCAATGAAACTTTACCCAGAGGTATATCTATTTTTTCCATGAAGTATAATTTTAAAAGTAATTAGAAATTTATGTCCATTTTTGCTGTTGCAGGATTGTTCCTGAACTTGCCTGTCCTCATGATCAGAAATCTTCCTTTAATTTCCAGCCTAAATATATTCAAAGATAGATTATACCTTTTTTTGTTCTTGTTTGAACATTCTTCTCCTGTAGCTTTTCACTCATTCTCTTGTGAAAAGGAATGTTAAAAAAAACCCACAGTTTTGTATTGAAATCTACTGACAGCACAAATACTATAAGCACAGAAATATTACCTAAATCTAGTATCATTAAACCATACTCTCCCTCTATTTATTAATCTCTACCTAGTCTAAGAAGATGACTTGGCTTCTCACAAATCAACCTATGCTATTGGAGACTCACAAAAAAATCTTACTGAATTTGCCTACGAATTTTTTTAGAGATGCAATGAGAACCAGAAGTATGTTCTAAACTGAATTTGTCTTTGGGAAATCATAAGCTACTGATCTGCATCCCTAAAGCAGACCTTAATTATTTATGTCTGAAACAGATGTGGATTACAGAATCACAGAATCTCTGAGTTTGGAAGGCACCTCTAGAGATCATCTACTCCAATCCCACTGGTCAGAGCAAGGTCACCTAGAGCAGTTGCCCAGGATTGCATCAGGCTTTTGAATATCTTCAAGGATGGGGTTCAACCTCTCAAGGAAACCTGTTCTAGTGTTCGACCACTCTCTCAATAAAGATGGGTTTTCTTATGTCCAGATGGAATCTTCTGTATTTTAGTTTGTGCCCACTGCCTCTTGTCCTGCCACTGGGCACCAACGAGATGAGTCTGACTCTGTCTCCTTACTGCCACCCACCAGTGGGTATTTATAGACCTTGATAAGGTCCCCTGAGCCTTTTTCTATTCAGGCTGAACAGTTCCAACTCTCTAAACCTCCCATGAGAGATATGTACCAGTCTCTTAATTATCTTCATGGCCCTTCATTGGACTTGTTCCAGTAACTCCACATCTTTCTTGTACTGGGGAGCCCACTCCAGATGTGGTCTCATTAGGGCTGAGTACAGGGGAAGGATCACTCCTTTTGGTCTGCTGTCAACACTTTTTAATGAAGCCCAGAGGGCTGTTGGCCGCCTTTGCCTCAGGAGCATGTGACTGGTTCATGTTCAACTAGCAGTTCACCAGGACCCACAGGTCCTTCTCTGCAGGGCTGCTTCTGTGTGCATCAGCCCCCAACCTGTATTAGTGCATGAGGTTATTCCTCCTCAGGTGCATAACTTGGCATTTGCCTTTGTTGAAGTTCGTGAGGTTCCTCTGCCCAGTTCTCCAAGCTGTCAAGGTCCCTTTGAAAGGCAGTGCAACCATCTGGTGTATCAGCCAAACATTACTGTTTTGCATAGTCTGAAAACTTGCTGATAGTGCACTCTATTCTATTGCTGAGGTCATTAATTAAGATTTTGAACAGTTCTGACTCCAGTACCAACTCCTGAGGTACAAGTGACTGGCCCTTGGCTGGACTTTGTGCCACTGTTCACAACCCTCTGAGTCCAGTAGTTCAGCCAGTTATCAATCTCCTTCACTGTCCACTTATTTATCCCATACTTTATCACTTCCTCTATGAGGTAAATAAGTAAACCCCTACTAAAGACAAGATGAACAACATCCTCTGCTCCCCCTTCATTCATGAAGCCAGTCATTGCATTACAGAAGGCTATTAGGTTAAACATTATTTTACATTTGTAAATCCATGACAACTTGGTCACCTTCTTGTCCTTCATGTATCTGCAAATACTTTCCAGGACTAGTTGCTCCATTACCTTCCTATGGATAAAGGTGAGGCTGACCAGGCTGAAGTTCTCCAGATTCTCCCTCTTGCCCTGCTTGAAGATAAGGGTGACATTTGCTTTCTTGCAGCCATCAGGACCCTCTTCCAGTGACCAGAGCCTTTCAAAGACAACCGAGAGTGGCTTTGCAATGACATTGGACAAATCTCTGAGCACTTGTGCATACATCTCATCAGGTCCAGTGGACTTGTTTGTGTCTAGTTTGTTTAAATGTTACTTAACACGATCCTTCTCTACTGAGAATAAATCATCTTTACTCCAGATTGAATGTATTTCACTGAGGATGACTGTGACACATCCCATTTGCACTGGTCACATAATTAATGTAGGAGTAATCGTTTACAATTTTCTTCCAGTGATAGTGCCTTTTAGAAAGAAGACTGTCCTTCTTTCCTGTCTAGGCAAATACAAGAAAAGGTGGCTAGATCAAATATTTCTCAGCTTAAATGAACTGAGAGTAACAGCACAATTAGGATATTTGCAAATATTTCAAAATTTTTGAGAAAATAGTTTTCTGTTGTACATTTTCTAACATTTATGCTGGCAGATGATATCCAGGATACTATTCTTCCCTTTTTCATTTGTGAAAGTCCAATCATATGTGACACTGATTTTCTCGGTCCAGCAGAAAGGGAAAATGTCTGAGGGGCAAATAACCTAAAATATTATTACTCATTTGTTTGCTGTTATAGAGACATTGATTAGAGACATTGTCTTTTCATCCACATCCTATAGAACCCAGAAACTATGCTTACAGTACCTTATAAAAATCCACATTTTATTTTCCAGATTTAGACTAATCATCTTTTCTTCTTTTAGTGTAATAATGGAAGGAAAAAAAAAAAAAAGGAATGAAGGAAAGGAGCAGAAGTTTCATTAAGAAATATTTTAAATAAAGTACATTCTCATAATCAGCTAAATTAATTGAAGCAAATATGAGTGCAACACTTTGTTGTGTAACCTCAGCCTTTCTTTGCCTTTAGAAATACTGAGATCTCACTCCCTACCCCTAACTCTCAGCATACCTTCTTTCTACAGTATCTAGGCACTTCACAGAGAAGCCTAGACTTTTAGTCTTCCTCTGTGCATAACACCCACTACAAACACCTATAATCATTTTTTTGTTGTTGTTTTCACATAGGCTTTTGAAGATACTAGATGAGAAAATAATTTTTAAAATATTCTTTAAAAACTTAATATCTCATCAAATTGTTTTAATGACTGTTGAGTTTATTAAAAAAATCTTTGTTCAGGGTATAAGCTGAAAACAGATTTAACAAAATGTCCTGATTTTGCCTACTGTGAAACTTTATACTTACTATTTACTTCAGATACAACATTTAATACGATTTTAGTACACGCTAAATAATTTATCAGGGTCTCAGCACCACAGAAATTTCCATTGCAGTTAAAATCTTTAGAAGTAAAAGAGAAAACAACAGCAAGGTAACAGCTATAGGGAAAAGAAGCATACCACCAAAATAAAAAAAAAAAAAAAAAAATAAACAAAAATGCAACCTTTAGAAACACTCCTTAAACTTCAGTAAGATTGATTTCTTATGCTGAGTATGCAATAACAAAGAAGATACTAGTACCAGAAAGAATTAGTGAAAAATATAATTGAAAATCATTCCTGCTTTTACACAAAATGGGATTTGACAGAAGAAAATAAATATAAAATCTTATTGAATGAGTCTTTTCATTTTGGGTAGACCAAAAAAATAGATATTCTGTTTTTTCTGTATAATTCATTAATTATAACTTTCAAACACAAATGACTAATTCCCTGGCTCCATATCTTCATATTCACTTTGCTTTCTAAGTTTTTCTCCTTCTATAATTAGAAAAAAATAGGAGCAAATGCAATACTGATCTGTCTAGGAGGACTACATGCCTTAACCATGTCAAATGATGCAGAAGCATTTATTCTACACAACATATCTGTGAAGAGCCTTTTCCAGACATTTTTCTCTTCTTTCATGCTCTCTCCCCAAAAAATCTGCACTTCAAATGGTGCCATTTCTTAAAACAATTTCCCCAGTTTACTGTACAAAATGATGCAGTTTAAACAACTTTAAATAAATTTTATAGTCCTACCACCTGTGTGTAGTTGTACAGAACATCAGAATTCTTAAATAGCTGATCTTTCAGAAACATTAAATGTTTTATAGGAGAAAAAATATCTCTTGTCATTTAGGTGAAGCACATATCCAAAGATAAAACATAAAATAGAAGTTGAATGAGAATGAGAGGAATGACATTGCTTTTAATAAGTATTGTCTGAATCAGAGCATATGTTTGAGAAGATCATATGCTTGAGTAAAACACGAAATATATAGTGAAACTATTCTAAGACTTTTTCCCTGCTTTTTAGGTAGAAAGTGAATATTTTAAAGAGTCAACTAGGAAAAATAAAAATAGCCACAACTACAACTAGTTTTGTATCTGTTCATTCTTCCAGGGAATGTAATTGCATGATAAGGTATACTTTGCCTTGTTTTTTACTGGTATTACCTGTCTTTATTTCTTTATAGTGTTGGAGTTAAAGGAAAAACAGAATCTCAAATAGCTCTCTAGATGTGCTAGTCATCATATGTGTTTCCATAAAGAGAAATTTAGATTTATACAGATAGTCAGATGCCAGAATATCTTTGAAGATGAGAGTCTAGTTTTCCAGTTTTTTAAAGTCATAGTGAGTGAGGTAGGTATCTGATGCCTTTTCATAGGTGGTATACATCACAGGGCAAGTACTTTTGGGGTGTGACCTTAAGCCTGGCAATTTCACTGACGTTTCTCCAATCTATTGTGTTTCAAATAACAGAAACAAGAAAAAAAGTTGGACAAGTCTATGAAAATACCGAATAAAAGGAGAATAGGTCTGCACTGAAGAAAATACAATCTAAATTGATTAAAGTACAGAGGAAGAAAGTAAAATTACATTCTAGGAAACTAGAAACAGGCAGAAGCATCTTGCCCAGTCTCACAGAAGTAAACATTTTCCTAACAAATGTAAAAGCATAAAGGTTATAAATAGACATAAAGTTTATAAATAGATGAATGTATTATATTATAGCACTAGCATTTCCTCCTCTACTTGGAACATGAATATAATCCAGTTCTGATAGAAATTGCCCTCACTGTGCTGAACAGGAAGATTAAGGCAAAGTCATAAATTGTAAAAAAAATACAGTAAATTGCAATACAGTTTAAGAGCCATTAGTAAATAAAAATGTTGAAGTGTTGATTTGTGAAGCAGACTGAAACGACACGTTCATATTCTGACATTTAATTAAATGACATTTAATTAATTCTTCTTATTAAAAACAACCTGCTATTGTGCTGAATTTATAAGAAAGCATTTTGCCCATAACAGTTGTCATAATAAAATATTGTCATAGTAACTATATAATCAATTTCCAAATTGAATTTAATTACCATTTCATAAATTTATCAGATTGCATCGGATTAGCATATTTTCTTTTAAAATAAACATTTCTCTATCTGCAAAATGGTATGATTTAAACCACCTCCCCCCCCCCCAAAAAAAAAAAAAAAAAAAAGTTAAGACACTACGGAAACTCCCTTGACTATTAGTCACTGTGACTGTAGTCACACATTCCTTGCAGGATCACTAAGGAAAACAACTAAACCACAGACGTAAATTCAACAGACTTACAAGTGAACTGCCTGAACGAAGTGAAAGCAACATATTCTCTGAAAAGAGCTATTCTAGATAAACAAAATATTTCTTGATTCAAAGTCTGTTTATTGAAGTTAAGGATTTATTAGGGTAAGAGCAAACTTCAGTAAAATAGGTAAGAGAGGAGAATGAAAACAGCAAAAAAAATATACATATTTTCCCATATGATACTGTAACACTTACAAGGAATTTTATCTTTTACAAATTTAAACATATTTGTGTTCAGGATCTTACAAGCATAAACTTCATACTATTTGGGGAGTGACTATTTAGGTTAATATTTACTTTATTCAATTTATTCAAGGGGCAACTTGTTTTAGAATAGCTCCAGCACAAAATATGATAATTTCTATATTACATACACCCCTTCTTCCAGTTCTGTCATACTTTATTCTTAAATTAGATGTTTCTTCATGTTCTAATCACACTAGTGACATTAAATTAGTCAGAATTTAAAGTCATCTGGCTCTTTATGAAAATTGTGAGGAGGTATAGAACTGTAGAAACAAACTGCAGTTCCAGGAAAAGCCAGGAAGCTATAAAGTTTCTGCAACACTACATTGAATTACAGCTCCTGCTTTTGTCCTTCTGGTACACCTCAGATCTCTAAGCAGGACAGCCAGGTATTCACAATAATTTCAGTAGCCTCTGCTGCTGCTATCTTCCCCCAGTTTCTTACATGTTCTCTGCCTTAGGACCTATGTGGTCCAGATTGTAAGGTTTATCATAACCATACCCCAGTCACATAACAGGCCAAGGCACAAGAGTCCCTCAGATTTACCCTTTTATTTCTAGTCTCCACTTCCTCCCCTTCCTCACACACTTTCATCTCTATCAGTAGTAAAGCCACATGTGCTAGATGAAAGGAAACAGTAGAGTGGCTGGCCAAGCTTAGCAGGCTAAGTCCCACTAAAAGTTAGGATGTATCTTCTATTACCATTAAATATGCCCCCAAAATCTCTCAGCAGAGAAAAATCCTAAGGTCAGTAACAATTCATCAGAAACTCTATCTGAATCCTCATGCACATCAGCTAATTATATCAGATTGAACTGCTATATCCACAGAGGACTGGAGAGAATTGATCCCAGAGGATAGTATTTACTTTAATTACACAATTGTAAACATGTTAGTCTAAGCATCAAAATAATTAAACAAATGTGCGGTGTACCTATTAATAGAAAGTTGTATTTGTCAATCAACTCATTAAAAGATCATGCTGATGTAGATACATCACAGTTCTCTGGTGTTTTTGTTTTACTTCTCATGTATTTAGCCATACGATTCAGTAATCTATTTTATTCTGCATTTTTTGGCTGTGGAAGAGATGTTAAGGTCAGCTAGCAGATTGTGAAAAAGTCTTTCAAAGTGAATGGAAATATTTTTGTGACTACCTGTCCTTGTCCCAGGTATCTCTGGGTTAGTGCTGAACGAGGTAGTTAAGTTCCTGGAGGCATTAAACATCACAACAGCAAAGCACAGCACCAAGAGCTGCTAAGAGGCAATACCAAATAGTACAGGTTCAGAAACTCACACTTCTTATAGGATTTAAGCTACTAAGCTAAACAACATTATTGTATAGACATTTTCAGCTGCACCCAACCAACTCAGAAAATGCTAATAAAATGCTTAATGACATTATTTTACCCATGGCAAAATAAATGCACTCTATAGATCTGTTCAAACAAGGTCAAGCAGGATCAGAACTATCACAAAAACAGCAGCAAAGCATACAGCTTTGTGAAAAAAAATAGCATGATTTCCTAGGGTACTAATATCCTAAAACTTCATTAATATCAACAAAATAGGCATATTTTTCAGGAACTCTTGTTTAAGTGACTAGTCCAAGCCAATCTCATCCTATGAATTGTATGCATTTAATGATAGGAAAAAATGTACTAGTATTCTAGTCTGCCAATAAGCATTAAGAAAGTCAGGACTTGTATCCTCATCAAACTATATCAGATTCCAGCGTTCTATACTTTCCAGTTATTTATTTTCATGATTTGTTTTCATTTTGTTGATATCAGAATTAGATAAATGTCCAGTAGATACGTATATTAAGCTTGTATTTGCCAAGGTATATACCAGATAGTTGTGTTTTGCATAGCTGATATCATCACAAATGTCCTATTTCGGTTAGCAAAAGGTGTCAAGAGTTCAATACTCTCTGACTAGGTTGTGTTAGATATTCCACATATGGAGGGTGTAACGTTTAATAGCAAAATTTACTTCTTTGAAGATATTTGATGTTACATGGGATTTTTGATTTAGCAGAGTGAACACTGAAATCACAATACAAATGTATACATTTAACAAACTATTGCAATTGTAATACACAGTTCAACTGCAATACCAGTGTGATCCCTGTTACTGTCTCTGTAATACGCTCACTGTCACAACACTGGATACCCCTAATCCCCAGGAAGGAAAATGTGAGTTGAAGTCAGCTCAAGCCCATTGCTCTCTTCAAAATTTCTGTTAACTGTTCAGCTTTTATACTCTCTATAGGGCTAAGCCAGGTATACAGTTCCCCCATGCTGGTCTGGCTGACTCAGGGAGAGGTTCACACTATTTTGATAAACTCAGGAAGAAACATTTACACCCACTGATCCATTCAACTGACATAGCTATTCATCTAAAAGGAAGGCCTCCCTCCGGTCCCCTCTGCATTGAAATGAAGTCAGTTTTCTCTGCAATAGCTTTGGTCAGTCCCACCCTAAATCAGTCCTGAGCTTCATGGGCACCTCACCCTTGCCCATCTCCTCTGAGCCTTCTTTCATTGTAGGAGTTTATTGGCCAGTCACAAAAGATCGTCCATTGAAGCAAGTCATAGATTATGCTTTTACTTTTTTCACTTTTGAACTGAGTATATATTTGACTGAATAATAGCTGTTGAGTAATTATCTGAGTGTCCCCCCCTTTTTTTTTCCCCTCCCTTCAATCCTGCAAGAAATAAATAGGTTACTTGGAAGAAATAAGAGGTCAATACTTACTTAACCTCAAGGGTAAATGTCTGTTCTTACTTCAGTTAAAAAAGATGAAGACATTATAGAAATGTATGCTCTTTCTAAGAAAAGCCCTGGTTTTACTTCCACAGATACTGGACTGAGCTTATTATGTAAAGTCCTCTAAGTTCTTCTGTAATAAGACTAGTTCTCACCTAGCTTTGTTAGTCATGTTTTGATTTTGTCTTTTATTCATTTTTTTGAAACTTCACAGAAACACTACATGGTTCACTATGCCAGAATAATCTCTTAAACTCCAACTTATTTCTCTAAGGATAATTAAAAATGATGCTTTATTAAAATAATAAAGCCACAAATTTACATTGTAAGGAATAAACTCCAATTTATAACAGAGTATAGGCAAAATACCAAATGTACACAATGAAAAAGAATAAAAGAGAATGATTAAAAGAATATCAAAACAAAAAAAGATAAGAAAAAATAGAGATGATTTACACAGCATGTAACATACAGTGACTGAAAGAATACCTAAGAAGATAAAATTCCCCCAGTTACATTAGAATTTGAAAAAAATCAGACAGGTTTAATGCACTAAAATGTTCATGAAATGGCAAAAAGTGAAAAAAAAATGCCTTCCAAAAATAAATTTTAAAATACTCATTTGGTATTTCAACAGACTTGAATTCAGTAGCAGTCAATTTATATAATTATGAATTTACATTACAATCTTTTATTTTCCAATTAATTTTACAGATAACATACTTGGGAATTATTTTATGAAAAAGAAATATCATTTCCATTCTTACTAACAAAAGCCATGTATGTGGTATAAACTTGTTATTTACTGATCCTGAAGAGAAATACTGTGAAACAGGAATAGAAGGGCAAATAAATTTGATGATGCACAATTATAAATGGCATATACATAGAAATCATGTTTTAAAAAAATATTAAATCAAAAATAAATTGTTTTCAAGTTACTCATAAGAAACATAAAACACTGTCAAAATTAAAAAAACCAAAAAACAAAAAACAAGAATTGAACTTCTCCATTAGCATTTTCATCAAAGTTTGTATGCAACTGTGAATCTCATTTTTACAAAACTCCATATCTACTAAAATTTTTTTTTAATTATTTTTCAAATAGAAAATGATCCTATAGGTTCGTTTTACTTGTATAGCAATTAGAAAACTGAGTCAAAAGACTAGCAACACCCAGCTGAGTCATTTTTGCTATCATAAATTAATTTCTTCCTCTGAATTAATTAAAATCAACTAAACTATAAACACATAGTAACTACTGGGTAGCACGGTAGTATGAACATATTAATTTTGATTATATAATACAAATAAAAAGTAGTTTCAGCATGTGTGGGGTATTTTTGCCTTTTTTTTTTTTTTTTTTCTTAGAAAAGAAATCCAGAAACATATTAAAGTGAACTACAATTGATTACCAATTATATGCTGTACATAATCAAAGTGTGGACTAATTGTGCTATGGTTGAAAAGACACATGTAAAGCAGTCTGACTTCAGTAATGGTATATTCTTCAATGTAGATTTGCTGTCTCAAATAAGTAATGTGCATTGTGTAGAGAAATAATAATGGATTTTCTCTATGGGAAGAGATAGGAGATGTCATATATCTTCACTTTAGTAAGGTTTGGAAATTTTAAACCTGTTTCTATAATGAAAAAGGAAATGTGAATGAAACTTCTTTAGGAGGGGTGCAAAGATGTTTGAGCTAAAAGAATAACTTCATTACAATACAATTCATTATAAAAATTAAAGAAATACTATTTTTTGGAGGGGGGGAGGTAGGATTTTCATGAACCCAGCTTTGTTTATTAATAATATAGTAGAAGAGGTAGTATGCACATTAAACGTACAGGAAACGTGCAAATTATAAGTGCATGGTATAGTAAGATTACAATTCATTAGTGGCTAGAGTCTATATTTAAGCAAGTGTGAGCTCTTACACAGATATAGACCAGGAACGGGAAACAACTCCATTAGCACTGCAAGTTCAGAGAAGGATCTCAAATCTACTGGTGATCATACACCAGTCTGGATCAACAACTGACATGATGTTGCAAAAAGGATAGTGCATTTTACCTTGTTTTCACTCTTGTTGCATCCAGTTGCAACAAGTCTTGAGTCTTGCATCCAGTTTGGAACATTGTAGTACTAGAAATATGTGGAGCAGTTGAAGAGCACTAAGAGGAAACATGAGCATAATAAAAAATCTTAAAGAATTAATAAGAAAGTATGTGCAAACTTATATTGTCTAGTTTAATAAAAGAGAAGACTGAGAGGCTGTATGATAATACACTTCACACATATAGATGTACCCAAGAAAAAAAGGAGAAAAATTTGTCCTACAAGTTAAATGCAAACAATGGCAGATATAATGGGGTTAAACTGTAACAAGGAAGATTCAGGTTAGACATTAGGACATTTTTATAATAGCAGAGAGATTTAATTATCTGAATAAATTCTGTGGCGAAGGCATGCTGTATTCTGGAGTTTGTTCGGAAAAAAAAATAAAATAAACAAACATCTGTCACAAATGAAGAGGAAAATGAAAGGGAGAATAAGAAAAGAGGTATGGGAAATGAGAATGTCAGGAATGAAGAGGAGGAAGGAAGATAGATTGGTTTCTTTCAACGGTGTGACTCCAGTAGTCTTTTCAGAGTGATGGGATGACATAGACTTCTAGATTGGGTTTGGGGGGAAAAATGAGTGTAAATTATTCTCATCAATTTCTTATGAAATCTGGATAACACACTTAAATTAGGAGACTAGTTGGCTTGGCCCAGTCTGTAGGCAACTAAGAGAAAAATGCAGTTCTAAATAGTGAAACTCACTGGAATGAAACCAAGCTCAGTCCTTCATCCATTCTTCCCTGACTGTGTAACATCCCTTATTCACAAAGATGTTTAAAAAAAAAAAAAAAAAAAAAGGCAATTAATGATCATGTGGTAAACTTATAATAAATATATACTATGTTGATAACATTTTATAATCATTTATATTCCCTGAATACATCAAGCAATGTGTGTTAAAAACCCATACAAAAGAATTTGAATGTCTTTTTTTTCTGACAAGATTTATCAAAATATCAAAAAAAAAAAAAAAAAAAAAAAAAACAGTCAAATTATCAGCAATCATTTTTAAGGTAATCCTTTTGAGAATATATATGCATATTAGACATGGCAATGGGGGATCCTCTTGTACCTCTCCTGGGAAACCTGCATGCATGATTACCTCTATGCCTGTAGACCAATGCACACAGCATGGGGAATAAACAGGAGGAGCTGGAGATCTGTGTGCGGTCGCAGGGCCATGATCTCATTGCAATCACGGAGACATGGTGGGATAGCTCACATGACTGGAATGCTGCCATGGATGGATATGTGCTTTTTAGGAGCGACAGGCCAGGAAGGTGAGGCGGTGGAGTTGCTCTTTACGTGAGAAAGGAGCTGGAATGCATCGAGCTCTGCCTGGGGGTGGAGGAGGAGGAGGAGGCAGTCGAGAGTTTATGGGTAAAGATCAAAGGGCAGGCTAGCATGGGAGTTGTGGTGTGGGTGTCTACTACAGGTGACCTGACCAGGAAGAGGAAGTTGATGAGGCCTTCTAGAGACAGTTGGAAGTAACCTCATGATCGCAGGCTGTGGTTCTCCTGGGGGACTTCAACCACCCTGATATCTGCTGGAAGAACAACACAGCTAGGCACCAACAGTCCAGGAGGCTCCTGCAGTGCATTGATGATAACTTTTTGACACAAGTGGTTGGAGAGCCTATGAGGAGTGTCCTCCTGGACTTTGTCCTAAGCAACAAAGGACTGGTTGGAGGAGTGAAGGTTGGGGGCAGCTTTGGCTGCAGTGACCGTGAGATGATGCAGTTCAGGATCCTGCATGGAGGAAGGAAGCCAATAAATAGGAGTGCAACCCCTGACATCAGGAGAGTGGACTTTGGCCTCTTCAGGGAATTACTTGGAGGAGTCTCATGGGTTAGGGCCCTAGAAGGAAGGGAGATTCAAGAGAGCTGGTTAATGTTCAAGGCTCACTTCCTCCAAGCTCAGGAGTGGTGCATCCCTATGAGCAAGAAGTCCAGCAAAGGGGGCAGAAGACCTACATGGATGAGCAAGGAGCTCCTGACAAAACTCAAACAGAAGAAGGAGGTACACAGAGTGTGGAAGAGGGGACAGGCCACTTGAGAAGAATACAGGAACACTGTCAGAGTATGAAGGGAAGAGACAAGGAAAGCTCAGGCACATTTGGAATTAAATCTGGCAAGGGATGTCAAGGGTCTATCAAAGGATGTCTTTACTGCTAAGACTGTCAGGATCCCAGAGCCTGAAGATGATAAAGAAAGTCTGGAGAAAATAAGACTTTCTTTTGGCTGAGGAGGATCGAGTTAGAGATCGTTTAGGCAAACTTGATATCCATAAATACATGGGATTTGATGGATGCACCTACAAGAGCTGAGGGAGATGGTGGATGTTGCCAGGCCACTCTTCGTCATCTTTGAACATGGAGAACAGGAGAGGTGCCTGAGGACTGGAAGAAAGGCAATGTCACTCCAGTCTTCAAAAAGGGCAAGAAGGAGGACCCAGGCAACTACAGGCCAGTCAGCCTCACCTCCATCCCTGGATGAAGGGACAGAGTGCCTCCTTAACAAGTTTGTTGATGATACCAAACTTCTTATCTAAACTAATATGATCCTCTTCAGAAAACTTTTTCAATCAAAGTCAGCAAATGGACAGATCTCCCACTGACTGCTATACAAACAAGACTTGCTTCTTTGTTAGTATTTTTCTTTTTTGAGCATGGATAATGTAATAATTTTATACCTCTGATAATAATCTTACAAAAGACAACTGATAATTAAAGTGTAACAGAACACTAAAAAAGTTATTTGCAAGTCAAGTGAGAAAAGCTGACATTCACAATTGTAGTGTCATATGCAAATGACAGAGAGGGAAATGACTATAGTACTGCTGTGGTTAAGTTTGGTTTGCTTTTTGGAAATTGTACAGTATGCAACTAAGCTAATATAAGCAAGAAAAATACCATACTATTTCTCTAGGCATTTTTTTTTTCAAGGAATTATCAAAAATATTGTGACATATACATACAGTATAATGCAGCTGGTTAAAATAGATCATTTTGTATTCTAAGTAGGGAGAAAAGAACATGCAACATTTAAAGAGGCGATGAAAATAGTACCGCTATTATAATTCAGGAACCTCTATTTTTCAACTATTTTTAAAAACAAAGTGCAAACATAATTGGAAATATGAATGCAATTTTCCTATTGTTAAGAACATTACAAAAAATACGTAGTTATATCACTTGTTACAATGAGCCTGTTCAGAGTATCCAGCCTTTTCCGTTTTGACCTTCTGCAAAATCATTTATCTCAGTAGAGATTTACTTGTAATTATTATTAATGAAAACAACTTTCTTCCATACTTTCAGTTTCGTACATGAGTTAATACTTATTAAATTTGAAAAAGAGTTATGGATTCAAATGAATTCAATAACTGGTTGAACTTGGTGTACATTTTTACCATAGTTACCAGAACCCTCTGAAAGAACAGAGTATGTACAGTCTTGAAATGTGATCTCTATGTAGTACTTTCTTTTGAAAAAAAAAAATGTAATGGTCCTATACTACACCATTAATGATGTTTGGATTCTCTGGAATAACTTTATGCATTTATATATGTGTGTATATATATATACACATATATATGTATGTATGTGCAAATATGTGTGTATGTAAACTTCACAAGGAAAGTGCTCTAAGGTAAATTTTTACTTCTGCTACCATTAATCAGACCCTTCAGCAGGAAACATCCAATTACTGTTCAACCAGTTCTCTTTGGGGCCTATTTCTTTTGATCTTTTATAGCAACATCTTTCTATTCCAGTGCCCATGCCCATATCCTCTCTGGATTATTTTCCACATCAAAGGAGGTCTTTCTTGCCTCTGAAGACTCTTCAGTTTTGATCTTGCTGCAGTCATCATGAGAGAGAGAGAAAGCAGAAAAAGTAATACTAATTATACACTGTGTTGACCTCCATTGTGTACAGTATGTTTACTAAGATTTAAGGTTTACACAAAAAGCAAAGAATATCAAATAAATTTCTAAAATTTTGTTTTACCAAAAGCTTTTCAGCCAAGAATTACTATGAGAAGAAAGAACAGATTAATCTATCAATACCATTTCATATTTAAACAACCACTAGTAATTGTTGTTCATTCAAAGGGTCATTGTCATGAGAAGGAACAGAAATAGGTATTTTCATCTCCAGTGCTTTACAAGTAAACTCAATTTATGTTTGCTATTTACCAGATATGGAATTGATGAGTTGCTTAATTTTGATAGACTATGTTATTAGGAAAGTGGTACAAATAAAAAGTCTAACAATTTGAGGGAGAGATTTCCAAAGAAATGAAGACTAGTTTTATACTCTCATTGCATGCTTTGTTTATCTTAGATTTATAGTGAGATAATTTAATTTATGAAGAGTAGAAAACAAAAGAACCAAGATTTAGTTTGTACCTTCATACAACAGTTATACTCTCAGCAGCTTTCTTAGCTTTCTGTGACTTTTCCTTCATCTGTTCCCCAACTCACCAATCTCACACACTCAGGCAGAATAGTTGTTATTTCTGGTGCATAAACACAGTAAGTCACAGTAAATTTTGATAAGTTCAGTGGCATATGTCACAATCTGAATCTCCAACCCTGGGTTGCAAAACAGATTGCGCTAGGTTTGATGATACCCTGTGGACAAATGAAAGGGAAGTCAACACCGAGTGACTGATAAACCCAACTAAATCCTTTTATGGGCTGCACAAGAGGAATGACTAAGCGGTCGGGAGTGCAGTCCTAACTATTTATACGGTATGTTATACTACAAAAGCAAAGCGGAACTTTCTCTACTGTGTGTTATCAGTGAGTTAGAGAAGGTTCAAGAAAAGGGAGAAAGAAAGGAAAAGAAATAAAGATGATAGGAAAGAGAGAGATCACCACCCTCGGTTCCAACGATGTTTTGTCCCACGTTGTCCCTCACTTGAGGTTCCTGGATGGTGGCCTGCAGCTACCTGCCTTATCTTGAGCCTTTAATAGTTTCTTGTTTTCCAAGATACTCCCATCAGGCAGAGTTTCATCAGCAAGTTTGATCTGGGGGTGTAGGGGGTTCTGGTGGTCGACTTGTCCTCTCTATTGCCGTGACTGCGGTATTACCTTTCTGTGCGCTTGCACCCTTAATCTTTAGTCAGAATGGGAGAGTTAATGAAGGGGCAGCACCGTCTTGCCTACATAAGACTTGCCATCTCCCACCACTTCCTGGCTCTGAAAGCAGTTTGTTTAAGGCATACCTCACATACCATGTCCATGACAGCGTATACCATTTTACCAACTGTGAAGCACACACAACCTTTCTGATTTCCTGTGTAGAGCAACTTCAGTAGATCTATATTGCCAAAATAATGAACCAGTCTTTCATTACTTAATCCACACTGGTTTTAAATCTGAGACTGAGTTCTAGGTGTCTCTTATTTCAATTTTTTCGTACAACATTTCCTCTCAAAATGAATATAAGAAAAAGAAAGAATGTAATGAGGAAAAAGATTAGGATGTAGATGTTTATTAAGTGGTATTAATAGTAATCTCTTTTAGGAGAAATAAGAAAGGGAATGTGGGATATGCTAGCATGGGACTTTTATTTTTCTAAAGTTAATATCTTTAAGTTAATGTCTCCACTTTAACAGAGCATTCAAAAGAGATTATTATGTAAACATGACAACATTATTATTATTCCATCAAATAAAAATGTTGTATATTCTGCTTATCAGTAATTCTCACAAGGCACGCTTCTGTTTTGATCAAGTACACCTTGACTGAACTTCACAAAGTTCAGCAGATGTTTGTCTAGTAGTTTTATGGATTTTATTTTATTTTTTTAAGGAATATCAGGACAAAAGTTTTGGCTATATAGCAGTCATAAGAACTTTGCCTAACTGCCTAATTTAGGAAGGACTAATTTTTGCATTCTTTAACCGAGCTACGTAATTTGGGGTCACTATCTCTACATACTTTATCATAAGCACTTAATTACCATTGCTTTGACGGGATAGTCTTAGATATGAAGTCAGAAATAGCACCACAAAGTCAATGGAATTACTCTAGAGTAAGAAATGACATAAATCTGGAAATACATTATTGTTATCAGCATAAAGACACTTTGGCAAAAAGCTAATGGAAAAATCCAAAACTCTGGGCTTCTTAAATTTTTTTTTCTCCTTATTAGTAAAAGAATACGGTCTAGGCAACTTAAAAAAGAGATGATCTCAACCTCAGAAGTCCAAAACAAAAGCAACTATACCAAGGAATTAGACTTAACAAAATTCTGAGTAAACAACTTATTTGTTGTCTTTATACCTTACTCAAAAACTGACAATAACTTCCATTTAAAAAAGTAAAATATCTAAAAAATCCAAGAGCCTGTTCTCAGAACTAAACACTATTCTCACAGTATAAATAAAAACTTCAAAAAAATATGTGGACTTGCTATCTGATTAACTGATGGCAGAATACTCCTTTCAGAAAGCATAGAATATAATTCACTCATTTAAAATTAGTTTCACTTCAGTGGTGTAAATTTTGCCTTCCTCTCTTAGTAAGATACCACCAAAGCACTCTTGATAGATACACTCCTTTTAATTCTACTAAATCTTTCAGCTGAGAATCAATGGTTTATTTGAGCAGGAAAGGTGATCATTTGTCTATTACAAATTTAATCAGACTGAAACAAAAGCAGTTTGACTTGGAGGAAACAACAGGTGATTGATCAAGTAATTTCTAGCTCTGTAAAAATATGGAGTTCTTTAAAATATATTCTTAAAAATGTAGACTTCTTAATAAGCAGTCTTTCCCTATGAATACCACAGCAAATATAAAATCAGTGTAGGATTATTATCCTTTCTATTAATTTGTACTGGAGAGTGGAACTCTGATATTATTCTTTTTCAGCTATTTGGAGATCACTAATGAGCATGGTAACTGGAGAGGACTGTGAAAATTAAGAATATGGTAGACAGTTGTAAAATCCCTGACATGATAACAAAATCATGAGACAGTAAGTACTTAAAATGCTTAAATCAGAGAAAAGAAATTAAGCAAAACTAGCCTCCTTATTTAGCCTATTTAGCTATTTAGAAGCGTTGGTGTCTTTCTTAGCTATTTTGTAATCATTTTCCCCGGTGATGAAATAAGGTATTGAAATAAGGCATCAATAATTACAGGAATTAGTTTTCAAACAATACTATGCTTAATACTGTGTTTCATATTTCTTATTCTCTCTATTATTCATTTGTTAGCACTGCTGCTTGTCATAGTAATGACACTACTCAGTCCCAGGAAATCTCTCTTTATATTTTAGAATCAAAAGCCCACAGCTTTAGCTTTTTCACAACTAGTTGCTGCAGCTGTATCAATTTTCCAGCCAGTAAATAGTCACTAAAGTTTGTTCCTTATTTTCGTTCTGATAGGATAAGTCACAGCTTCTCAAAGATATTATCTAGTTATAATTAAGGGGAGTTCAGTTTGCATATTTGATTGTACAAGTGCACAACAGCTATTGCACTGCTTTATTGAATGGGCTACTTGATTCTGCTTTTGTTGATATGCCCAATAATAGTAAATGAGAATATACAGTTTTCAGCATAAAATCAAAATGATTTTCATGCATTTATAGTAGATAATGAGGTAATTTTCACAAAAAAATATCTTCACTGATGTCAACAAAGACTTACTTAAATTTCATAGCAGCTGGCTTTATTATTTGATGAATTTTTATTTTCTGTTGTTGTGGAGCAGAGGATTGGAAGCACTGTGGTAGCATTCAAATTGTTTTGTTTGGCTATATTTGCATCCTGGTAAGAATAGCCTTATGTGTACTCTGCTGGATTGCCTGTGCTGACAATATATTGACTTTAAAAATTTTAAAATAAATATGAGTTATTTGAAATCTCAGATAAAACTGGTGGAATCCTGGAATAAACTGTGATGTAACATGCAGTTTCCCAGGGTTTTAGAGAAGTGACAAAAGTGGAATGTTAAGAAACATCATTCAGTGATCTTTGCGGAAGCATGTACTTACTTATCCACTGTATATATATAAATCTTGTCACAGGTAAATATGCTTCAATCCTAAATTAAAGTTTTATGTTTTGTTTTGTTTTGTTGTGCTTTATTTATTTATTTATTTAACACCATAGTATACTAAATCAACTAAATTAACTGAATCTGTTTTATTAAGAATTTCAAATTTTTCTGTATGATTTTTCTGGATATGGTGTCCTACTGCATCAATACATATCCAGAATATACAACAGATGACAATCTGATTTCAGACTGTAATGAAATAATGAGAGACCTTTAAAGACAATTTAGCTACTGAACTCTATGTGAAACAAGCCATGTGAGAAGAGGTATACTCTCTGTGTTTCTCTTTAAGAAGTCTACTAGAGAAAGACTCAAGATTTATAGTGAAAGTATGCAGCCGCCTATTTGTATATGCTAATTGGTAGATTTTTTTAAATATATTATTTCGTTGTGTTCTTATCTAAAAACGATACTGCAATATGAACTCTCTTTGCATAATTTCTAACAAAACAGCAGATGCTGTATAGTATCAATATGGTAGAAAACATGATAAAAAATGTGCTTAGCCTTTTTTAGCACTAGTTTTTAGGGTTTTTTATATAGTAATTCTTAAAATTTTCTTGAATCTGTTCATATTTTGTATTTTTACCCTTATTTGTCAATGTCTGCCTTCTGTTACTTCTGTGCATAAGGAATTATTTTTAAATATCTGTGATAATGAAGTGTGCTGGTTGAATTATTCATTGTTAATAGTATCAATTGAAAGTGTAGCCACCTATTTTGTTATTTATTTATTTTTCCTAATTAAACTCTTCAAATTTATTTCTCAATGACATTCTCCACACAGTTTCTCAGAAACTGGATTTCTGTTGTGTGGAGTGCTCTTGAATCGATCATTTTAGCTACTTGTAATTAGTTGTGTATAAGAAAAGGTATTCATTTAGATTACATATAAATAAATCATGTTAAAAACACATTTCTGTTCCCTAGTTACAGACTGAAAAAATTTAGTATAAACAGTAAGTAAATGACATATTTCTGTTTCAGAATCTCGGCTAATCAAACTATTTGGAAAATATTTTGATATTCAAAAATTATATATTGTATATCCTGAGAATTTATCAACTGCAATAATAATAAATAATATTGTTGTACTGCCTTTGGTAAGTTTTTCTTTGTAAGCATAAATCAAAGCTCTCTGACATTAAGAGTCAGGTAAATACTGAAAGATCCTTTTCCTTATGGATCCACTCTTCCTTAAGGTAAACAGAGGAAAAGCAAAGTCTTCAAGCAGAGTGTTTTTTTTTTTTTTTTTTTTTTTTTTGGGGGGGGGGTAGAGTACTTAACTGGTATTTGAGAGATACTAGATCAAAAGATTCCAGACTGTTCTTAAGTTTTCCCATGAATTTTTTTTGTCCCCAAAGGTCGCCATTTCTAGATTGGCTGATTACACTACGTAATTAGCACTCAGTCAGCTCTGGAAAGAGACTAGTGTGTTGTGATTCCTGTTACAACAAGGCCGTTTTCCTGAGAGGAATAGAAGAACTGAAATGTATGTAATATAAAAACAGATGCAGATATTGATAGTATAATCATTTGATTGCAATACAAGGCCATGTTCACTGTACAAGTTCAAAACCTGGGTGGAGCTTCAATATTTTACATGGTCTATTAAAGATCTCCATTTACAATATAAACATAGTAATATTATTGTTGATTATATTCTATATAACACTAAATTCTCCAGGTTTCTACTGCATTATTGTTCACTTAATTCACCAACAGTTTTGGAGAAGAAAG
The DNA here is from genome assembly GCF_028389875.1 of Rhea pennata. NCBI lineage: Eukaryota > Metazoa > Chordata > Aves > Rheiformes > Rheidae > Rhea > Rhea pennata. The sequence continues at coordinate 141,176,793 of NC_084663.1, read as the reverse complement.
CCAATGGAAATTCAATGCCCATGCAAGTTTGCAATTTGATATGTCTTTTATACTGAATACAGTGAGCATACCCATTTTTGGTTAAACCTTCCCAAGATGGTGAAGAATTAATCAGTATATAATTTGCAATAATAGAAGGCATATGATTAAACTTTAATACCAAACTTTGAATTTGAACCCCTACTGTCCTTTCTCTAGCATACATAGTATGTACAATGTTTAAATGGTAACTTCTGTAAACATTAAGGAAAATAATACTTGAAATAAAATTTCTGTCTAAAGGTCTTGTAAATTAAAAATGTAAGAGTCTTCTCTTATTAGATCTTTTTGTTTATTTTACTGAGAACAAGATTATTTCCCACAGTTCAAAATTCAATATATTATATTGAATATTAATATGCAGTTCGTGGATTGACTTAAGTTTGATGCTGAGCTCAGTTAAAATGTTAAAATACATTATACCATCTGAAGTCACTGAAATTAGAAGAATGGAAGTTAAGAATAAGCAAGAACTAGACCAAACATCAGCTCAAACTGCTTGTCAAGATGTTACAAGTGTCATGCGTGTAGATGGACTGTGGTAGTATTGCCAATGCTATGAAATCAAGGCTTAAGCTTCTGCTCTCTCCTGCTGGCAAACTAGCAAGGAGAAAAAGGAGCCTTTAGGACAGGGAGACCTGAGTAAAAGAGTGGGGCAGTGGGACTTGTGCCTAAAAAATGCAAGGAGAGGCTGGGGAAAGGGGCCAAGGGTTAAAGGGCTTTTTATCTGGGGTGAGGTGGAGGGGGGGGGGGGGAGGAGGGGAAAAAAAAAAAAAAAAAAAAAAAAGCTTTCCTTAGAAAAACTTTGATGTTTTTCTCAATACACTTACATTATCAGATTCTCATTTAACTATTCAATTGTTATGAAGTGGGAAATGTTAGTTTGAGTTCTGCTGGATCTAGGGCTAATAATAATAGCAATAATAATGTGTCACTCGCTCAGATTTTTTTTAAACTCTTTCATCCTAACCATTCAAATTTCACTTCCATCACAATACTCATAATATCATGAGGATTAGAACAGAATACATTTTTTTATTTTAAAATAACATTTTTTCTAGTAGAATTTCTGAGAGATATCCAGAAGCTAAAGTTAAATAAGTCTCCTGTCTTGCTTTAAACTACATACTGAGTAGCACTGGGCACCTTGTTGTTGATTGTGCTGGGTGTAAATGAAACAAACCATGTTTGATACCTTTCAAGAGATCAGATCAGCCTCTCTTACATTAAAAATTTAAAGAGTACCAATTTTAAAGTACTTCGGTAATATTTGATTTTGTTAAGTTTATTTTTCAATCATTTATCCAACTGAGATATACCTATTATAGGTGGACTACAATTTTGATCCTTGCTTGAAATGCATATTTTGTGATTATTCAGTGCCTATTGTTCCTAGGTAAGCGGGGGGGGGGGGGGTTATTATTATTATTATTAATATATACAAGTTTTGCTAGAGGAAACCTCGAGAGATTTCTAGAGAAAAGAGGAATGTGTTCTCCAAAGGTCATTTACTGCATGCAACTAATGTCATATGAATTCATCTTCTGTGTCCTTTCTTTTTATTCCTTTTCTATCAGTAAATAGTTAATATTGTCCTAAAGAGGTTGTTTACTGGTGCAGAAAATCTAGTCATTATTAGTCTGATTTGCTGATACTAGATTCAGTACTAAAACAAACAATTGGCTTGTGGTTAGCACTTTATTTTACCTATTTAATTGTAAATTACACTTCAGATGAATGAATGCATTTTTCAGGTTACCCAGCATCCATTTTTTAATTATTTGACACTGTAGAAATCATTTTTATTTCTAAATCTTTTTAATATTATAGTTCTAAAGATTTATTAAAATAATACTCATATAACTATCTACATAAACATAGAACTTCTGAATCTTTCAGAAAAATTAACTGGATATATAGAGGGCTTGATAGAATGAGCTATACTGTAGCTTTTGCTATATCTTTGTCTCAGACCTGCAAATATTATTAACATGCACATTTAATAAATAATCTCACTAGAATAAAGCGTTTAGGGTGAGAGCAATGCTATTGGATAAGCTTCATCAACTTTCTTTTATCAGTACCATGGGAATCTACATCAAAAGGAGACTGCTTTAGAAAGATGTGGGCTACATGTCTCTATGCCAAATGAGTTTTTGAGGATAAGAAGTAGAAAACATAACATTATTCTTTTCTGAATTATTTGTGCTATGGTGATATGGAAGCTCTTAAAACTGAAACTAAAGAGAAAACAAGCCTGTGGTTGAGCCTTTTTTGAGTCCTGAACTCAAATGAATAATGCCTTAAATTAAACATCTCAACAAAATAATGTTTACTTTTGCTTTCTATTTCCATCTCAGCTGGGAAAATGAAAAACAGGCTATCATCATCATCATCATCATTTCCTGCAGCAGAATGATGAATATATACAAAGCTCAATGTCATGCTGAATAAAAAGTTCCAGAAATTCACCAAGCCTTTCCAATTTCCTTTCACAGAAGGAAATTAGAAATATTAATACTGAATTATAAACACTAAAATTAATATATGTGAAACACTTGAATACATATAAAATACAAATGTGTGTGGATATATAGAAATATTTAAATTAATATTTACAAATGTAAATTAAATTTATTTTTTTTTCTAGAGAAAAAGTGATATGGTATATTTTAATTTTAACAAAATTTCTAAATCAACATCTACACAAAAGTGTGGTCCACATAAAATTACACTTTCCTCATGGTATTTTAGGAACATAGGAACTGATATATTGGATTAAGACTAGTTTTTAGTTCATCTTATCCATTTTCTGAAATATCCTGTCTTTAGGAATACCTGGTGGGAAATTACAAAAGAAATACCCACTGTAACACCTTTTCCGTCTCAAGAAATACAGTCATGGGTTCTTCACACTTTTTAGGAGTATAATTTCAGGGAAGGTCTTGGTGCTCACCATTAATGTTGAAGGCCTTTACAGTCCCTGCAGATCAGTCTAGGAAACTGTTGTAAAATACAGGAAATACCTCTCTACTCCCATACAGTTAAAGACCTTCAGGTTGGTATCCTTTATATAGCACTATTTCAGTCCATGTTTAATGCACCAACAATATGTGCTGTCTCAAGTAGTCTTGATCAAGGTATGGACCGATTCACACCACTAAAATGGAGAACTTGATCCACGCTACAGCTTTTCTGAAAAAGCTGAAGAACATCCTATGGGATAGAGTGTGAAGCTGTAGTGAGATAAAACATACTGTACTTTGTTGAGGAATGTTTGTTGGCAATGTGGATTAGTCCAGAGTATAATATAGCTCTCCTGTCATCACCAATGTATCTCTTATTCACCTATACAGGAGAAAAGGCAGTCAGGAAAAGACTTTTTATTTATTTACTTATTTTTGGAGAAGAAGGACAGATTGCTGATGATAGGAAGTTTTCCCATTGGATATTTTTCTTCCTTTATTTTTTTCCTTTATTTTTTTCTTTTTCTTTTTTTCTTTTTAATTTCTGGACACTCTTTCTTATTCTTCTCTTATTTCCATAATTTTCTTCTTGCCAATTCTCTCCTTTGTTCAGATAAGAGAAAGAGGTTTCTTCTCTTTGTTTTAGAAAATCTGATGTCTCAAGCTGCAGTAAAAATAATGATCTGTGAAGTTGGAAAGAACTTGAATTCATAGTGAGGAGAACTCATTCTTTGTGTTTCTTTTCACTGTGTCATTGGAGACACAATGACAGGAAGTTATCATGTAAAAATCAGTTCATGACTCCTCTCCCACTATGCTTTTAAATTTGGTGAGCCACATTTACGTTGGCAATTATCTTCAGAAACGATCTCCACAATCCATTTTTTGAGGTGACACCACAGTATCGACACAACATTATTGCTGAGGGTAGGAAAAATGGAATTTCCTTTTGAATCAAATGCCTCTAAATTGCTCTGCTGACTGAATGAAGACAATAAATGCCTAATATTCTAAATTCCTTTGTGGACCCAGGGACTTAAAATTTAGATGTTACAACACCTAAGAAGAAAATATCCAAATAGATCCTTTTCTTCTTATTTGACATTGATGGCACAACATAAATAAATTTGTTATTGTTCTAAACTGAATAATTTCCAGGCAGGAAGCTTCCATACATCAGTAAATTTTCAAAATATCCTTTCAAATATATGTATAAAATCTTTACTCTTTCAATAAAAGATGTTCTTTCCCAGTTTTAACTTTTTCCCATTTTCTCTCCTTTACTGATTTTACTTTTATTACTAAAGGTATCACAGGCCTATATTCTTCATATATTTAGATGATGTTTCCAAAATGACTGTAAAAAACAAACTACACAACTGATATATAATGCTTTCAAATTTCCAGAATGAATAATATTGTCTTATTAAAGGCCATGAGAATTTTAAATAGTGATACTACATCGTAAAACAAAAATATTTACATTGTTTAAAATAAATGTACCAACGTTTTTTTTTTTGCTTTATTTCCAATACGATTTTGTTTTCTTCACATCTAACTGTTTAGAATTTATGTCCATTTTTCATTAGAATTAAAATTACCCTTTCATTATTTGAATTTGCTTTTCTCTCCCATAGTGAAAAGATGCTTAATAAAGAGGCTCAGTCTATCACTATAAACATTTACAGTTTCTGGGCTGCACATCTGCATCCTAAGAAAATTAAGAGCCTAATCAAAATCATATTTTGTTATATAGAGTCTCTGCTCTTCAGGCAGCTTCTGATGCACTTTATTAAATATTATTAGTTTCTCTACCAATACACTAGATGCATATACCAAAAAGATTTTCTGGAAGCTTATGTAGATGTTCATTGCATCAACACAGCATTTCATAGAAACAGGGTATGCTCTGAATTAGATTCTATCAATTATGCTTCAGGAGTGTGTTAACAAATTGCCAAATCCAGTAGTCCAACAGAGGCACGGCTACTGCAGCTCCATGGCTCCCGCTGACCAGCAGCGAGGCAGAAGGTGTATTCCCAGTAGGCATACACCAGCACATGTTTATAACGCATATGCACAAATATACACAGTCGGCTATATGTACACCGATCTGCATTGACAAACACGCTCAGCACTCACACAGACACAGACAGCACCAGCAGCCTCATCCTGCTCCCGTGTCCGGCTGACCAGCAGGAAGGTCCAATGGTGGGACATATGCATACATATGTATGAGGGGGAACCTTCCTGTAGCTGAGCTTGGGCACCAGCTCCAACCAGTAGCTGGCCCTGGATCCTCAGTCTCTCCATTTGCTGGCACTGGACATACAAGCCCCTGAGGCTGCAGCCTCCATCATTGTCTGCAACTGTGGTGACCCCCGGGATGACACACAGCCCCCCCTCCGCCCACAAACGAGAGCCCCCTACTCAGGAAAGTGGTCGGGAACTGGGTCAGTGAGCAGACAGGATGGAGGTATGGCTCAGGCGCAGTCATGGCTGGGCCAGCATACTGACTAGTGCCTGATCACCCTTCTGACCCCTTTCCATTGGGAGCGTGCCCCATCCATTTATCCATCCATGTGGTGCAAGGGAGTCTCTTCCACGGCTGGCATGGGGAGGGGGTCTCTCTCTGTGCAGAGCCTGTGCTCTGTCACCCTAACAGTAAAAAAGCTTTTCCTCATGTTCAGACAGAACTTCTCATGTTTCAGATTGTGCCCATGCCTCTCATCCTATCGCTGGGCATCACTGAGGAGAGTCTGACCCCATCTTCTCTACAGCCTCCCTTCAGACACTTATATACATTAAAAAGATCCCTCTTCAGCCTTCTCTTCTCCAGCCTGAACAGGTCCAAGAAATGGACCTTATATATACAGCACCAGTCTCTTTATCATCTTTGTGGCCCTTCACTGGACTTACTCCAGCAGATCCCTGTCTTTTCTGTACTGGGAAGCCCAGTAGTGGACCCAGCACTTCAGATGTGGTCTCACTAGGCTGAGTAAAGGGGGAGGATCACCTTCCTTGACCTTCATGAGGTTCCTCTCTGTCCATTTTTTCCAGCCTGTGAAGGTCCCTCTGAATGGCAGCTGGGATATCAGCCACTCCTCCCAGTTTCTGATCATCAGTAAACTAGCTTAGGGTGCACTCTATCACACCATCCAGGTCATTGATGAATAAGCTGAACAGGATGGGACCCACTATTGACTTCTGCTAGCGACAGGCATCCAACTGGCCTTTGCACTACTGAGCACAACCCTTTGAGCTTTACCATTCAGCCAGTTCTCAATGCACCTCACCGCTCATCTATCCCACGCTTCCTGAGCTTGCCTATTAAGATGTCATGGGAGACTGTGTCAAAAACCTTACTGAAGTCAACAAAGACAACATCCACTGCTCTCCCTTTATCTACCCAGACAGTCATTCCATCACAGAAGGCTATCATGTTGCTTAAGCATGATTTCCCCTTTGTGAGTCCCTACTGACTACTCCTGATCACCTTCTTGTCCTTGGAAATGGTGTCCCAGATGAGCAGCTCCATCACCTTTCCAGAGACTGAGATGAGGCTGACAGGCTTGTAGTTCCCTGGGTCCTCCTTCTTGCCCTTTTGGAAGATAGGAGTGGCAATGGTTTTCTTCCAGTTCTCAGGCACGTCTCCTGATCACCATGTACTTTCAGAGATGATTGAGAGTAGCCTCGCAATGACATTTGCTCTCAACACTTGTGGATGTATCCCATCAGGGCTCATGGACTTGTATATGTCAGATTTGCTTAGGTGATCCCTAACCTGATACTCTTGCAACAAGAGAAAGTCTTCCTTTTTTCAGACTTCCTGATCTTCAGGATCTGAGATTCCTGATGGTTGGTCTTATCAGTAAAGACTAAGGTGAAAGCATTCAATGCCTCAGCTTTTCCTGCATCCTTTGCCATGAGGATCTCTGCCCTCTTCAGCAGCAGACTAACATTTTCCCTAGTCTTCTATTTTTTACTGGTGTATTTATGCTGATTTACTGATTCCCTTCTTGTCCTTGACAGCCTTCACCAGATTAAACTCCAGATGGGCCTTGCTAGCCCCATCCCTTCAGGCTTAGACAATATTCCTTTACATTCTTTTCAGGTTACTTGTCCCTATTTAAAATTTATTAGGGGTAGATACACCTGGAGTGCAAGGGATAAGCCTCACCCTTGGAAAACCACTTGCTTGATCACATTGTCTTCCCTGACAGGTAAGTTTTAATTGCTTGTTCCAGTGGAGAAAGAGAAACCTGGCAAAAGGATGGGGTCATTTTCATCATAGATTCCTAGAAATGGGCTAAAAAGGAGACTGTTGCTCTAATTAGGTTACTGTAAATTGAAAAATACTCGCTATGCCTAGTTTATTATTGAGTATTGTTACGAGATCACAGATAACTGAACATTAGGAAACAAACATAAACCATAAATTAATATTCATTGAACAACTGTTATAGATTGCATCTGGATTATTACAAAGTGGAGATATAATATTCCAAATGCTATATAAACAGCGGTTTTGTGTATTGTTTTGTTTTAGCAAAAATAAAATAAAAAGTCAGTTTTGAAAGAGATAAAGAGAGCCATATATGTTCAAAATTATATTTAAGAATTCCATAAAAATTATCTTATTCACTAATAAGCTCTGACAGACCCTAGTTATTGTAATAAAGTACTAGTAAATACATATTTCACATCCATGAAACTATTACAGAATGGCTGTACAATTAAGGAAGTGTACTAAGTAAAAATAATAAAATATTAAAAACAAATTTAAAAAGTCTTTACTTTGTCAATATTTGAGAAATTGCTTGATGTTGTTTTCTTTAGCCTTTGAGGTTATCTCATCTGTATGTTAATAATGAGCTATGTTGTAAAGAAACTAGTACGTTTGACAAAAGGATTGCAATATTTTCTACCAGTAACAGAACATATATTCTGTCATTCTATGCACAGACATACACTTTCACAGATACTTGCCTGTACACACATTCATAAATCTTAAAAATTATAGGATTTCCACATGAAATTGTAGAAGTATACAGTTCAAAAAAAAAAAAAAAGTTAGAAATGTATCTATATAATAATAATAAATAATAATAATAATGCTATTATTATTATTATAACTCTCAGTATTTTCTTTAAAGAAAAAAATCAACCATTGCTTTTTTTCAGGAAATACTTTCAAAAAATTCTGAGAGTAAATTCCTGTTTGAATTACTCCTGCCTATTTTGGTGGGGTTTGAATCAAGCCCATAGAATTCTCATTATTACAATGTTTGTTATTTGATGAATAATATCCTGCGGATAGTTTACAAAACAACAAATGTATGTGTCATTCACTAGCCACGGAATTGCCTCAATCACTGGAGAAGCCCTAGACACCCTGGATGTGCCACAATGGATTCTGTGGAAATCCCCTTTGATCTTTCTACTACACATTAGTGCTGTATTTTGTCACAAGGATAAGACTTTCTTTCTTCTTTTTTTTTTTTCATTCCTTCATCATTTAGATGCTGTGCTTTACCTTATTCCCTTGCTTCCTTCCCTTTACCATGACTTCTTTCATCAGCTTAATATTCTGAATGAAAGACTGTCTAATAAAATGCATTTTTATAGACCTGTTTACATATTTTTTTCCATTCTTTCCATTCCCATCCTTTTTTCCTAATCTGGATCCTTTTGATCCTTTTTTCCTCTTCATTTTCGCTTTTACTCTATATCTCTTTTGTGATGTTATTTCTTGTCTTCCTTTTTATTTGCCTATTAGTTTCTAGTGCAGTCATTGGAAAACTGAAGCAATTACTATCCTTTCACAACAAAAAATTCTGTCCACAGTCCTAAGTAGGGAGTTTTTCTCAAGACATGTAACTTCATACAGCCTTGATCCATATAAGCTAAGGCTTTTCTGTAAATCTACAAAGCATTTTGCTTTCTGTGTATCAAGTACTTTATATATAAGTGTACGGCTTTTGTTTGAAGAAAGGTAAATTGGGCAAATACATATTTTACAGAGAGAGATGTTAGCTGAGAGTGCTGCTCCTGCAAATTAGTAAGGGCTAATAGAAACAAAGCACTAGTTCTAGCTTCATAAACTTAGAATATTAGCTAAAGACAATGACTGTAACACAGAACAACTACAAAAATGAAATGGAGGAGCTAATAAGGCGCTCCAGAGTCAAGTATTAAGTTTGTTTAGTTTTTGTATGAATGAGAATTTTAATTACAAAAGTAACCATTTTACAGTCTAAAGCTTGATAATGCAGATAGAGAAAAGTTGTTTAACATGCCTATTCCCTTTATTTGCTACTTTTGTGATAAAAACAAAATAAAACACAATCAACTACAAATCCCTGCAAAGGAGGGGTGTGTGTGGGGGAAGACACTACCAAGTAATCAAAAGGACTTGACCTCCTCCCTCTGGTCCTGAGCCATGAAACTACCTCTATTTCTCCTCTATTTCTTTGAATCATTTAAGCTGTCTCTGCTGAAGATTTCAGTGACTGAAGTGGGTATCATGTTTTATCTCAATGGCAGAACATTCCTGGCTTGATGTCAGCATATAAAGACATACCATGACCTTTATTGTTGTTGTTGTTATCATTATTTTGCAACAAAAAAGATGAAAGTTTCAGAAACTGATACCACAGAACAAGATTAAATATATGCAAAATAGTTATTCTACCCATTGTAACAATAAGATCTAATGAACATCCTCACCAAAATTGTTCTAGCAGTATATCAAAGTCGAATGGCAATCTCTAATTTTCGTGTGCCTAAAAAATATCTTTTAACTCAAGTTGTTTTTGTTAGCAGAAATCCTTTCATTCTGTCTATATATGTCAACCTCTCAGGATGCTAATTGTTGTTTAGCTTTATAACTCATTTATGCCACTTGTTGCACAGTGTTGGGCAACGTGTTTAACAGCCATCTCACCATTACATATTCTGGACTGCAAATGTTGTACAGGAAATTTTTTATGCAATGCTTCTTAATGATGCTATTAAGATCTGTTCCCCTGCAGTGAAATGCTTAAATAACAATGAAATAAAAGTCAAAGCTTCCAGAAAACACACCATAAATGTTGCAGAATGATGATTCTCTGATTCATTCTGTTCAAGGTGAACATGCTTTCTAATAAAGACATTACAACTTCAAAATAATTGTATCTTCCTTTCAAATTCCTCAGAGACTATTCCTATTGCTATTAAGTCTCCAAGTATTTCTCTTATGGAGAGATACCACTCATTGCCGATGGTTCAGCGAAAAGATGAGTGATGTTGTTGTTGCTGTTGTTATTTTGAACTGCTACTTTCTACCTCTTCTTTTGTTAACTTATTGAATAAACTCAACTCTTTGTGATGCAGGCCTCCATACAGTGAACAGTGATAAACATTGCACTGTTACTTTTTTTCTTTTTTTTTTTTTTTTAAAAAAGAAAACTACTTATTTTTCTTTTTTTATATTGATTTATTTCTCTCATCTCTCTAAATTGAAGTAGCAGAGTTTCCTTGACCTCAATGTGGCAAAGATTTTATCTACTGTTCTGGACAGTATACCAATAACTACCTTGAAGAAAATATTATCTCTTCATGATTTTGGTTCCTATAAATTTACAAAATATTTATAGGGTAAAAATATTTCAAAACATGCTGTAATTATTTATGCTAGAAGTGCTTTTTGTAAGCATTATGCATAAAGTTAGAGAGAATGAATGATTGAGATGATCTTACTACCTAAATAGGTGTAAAGGTGCAAAGAGAGTAAAAAGTAAGCATTTATATTTTATAAATGAGGAACAGAGTCAAAGAAACATTAAAGGTAGGCTTTATCTAACCTGAGTTCACATAGCTAAACACAAAGTCTAGTGACTTATGTTGGAGCTAATTGCCTAGATTCTTCAGCGAAAGGACTTCAACCTTAAATTTGCAACTCTTTAGCTTTTTGCTCATAACTTTGCAACCTGCTCTGCCAGTTGTTTTCCACCTATACGCCTCTACATACTACTGTAAAAGTACCTTTTACCCTTATGTTCCAAAGTGCCTTTATCCTCCTAGTCTTGCAGGAGAAGGCTCTGAAAACATTGCTGTACCTGTTAAGTAAGCTTTTGTTGGAGACAATTGCTATTTACATGTGAATTGCTTTTCCTTTCCGTTCCCGTATTTTATACCCCTTTTTTCATAGTTTTTGGTTTATAACTTATCCTAGGGAACAAATAGAGCTTATTAGACATCATTAGTAAATAATAGCCTTTTATAGAGCCAGTAAGCATTTCCCAATAATTCATGTGAACAAAACTTGGAAGTCAATTAGCTTTGCAACATCTGCAACTGATCAAACCATGCACCAGTCAGTACCCTTAGTGCAATAAGTGAGAGCAACAAATAGGAAGATTGAGAGGGCCATGTGGAAACTGCACAGTTACTTTGAAAAAGGTATCTGAGGAACACTTGATGCGTTGGAGAAGATGTTCAGAAGATGATCTAAGGAGACCCCCATTTCTTTTCTTCCCTTCTGACTGTGGAGGAGATTTTTTTCTCTTTCCTTTTAATTTCCTCCTTTCATTTTTTTTCCTATCTCTCTCCTTCATAATTTTCATTTTTCCCCAAAGGTAACATTTACTATCACTTAAGGGGTGCCATCAGCTACAGGCCCTACAAATAAATCTGTGTGTGTGTAAGCTTGTCTCAACATCCATTGTGCAGCTTTTATTTTACAGTCAATGGAGAGAAATAGGCACTTCTATAACCTGATTGATCCCATCTTAATGTAGAAACCTAAAATAAGTCAGATGAATTGCACAAGAAATTGTTATTTCTCTTCTTTGACTTTAAAGGAAACTCATGATGTCTACCTGAGATATAAATCTATCCACTACAAGTATCTGAACTTACATGAAAGTAGAAAGTTCTTTAACTTTGTGCAGTCCTTTGACTACAATGGGCTGTTAGATCTTATGTATCCTGCTCAAAATAATCCCAACACTGTGGTTCTGTTGTCTATCATACATTATTTATGATTGATATAGTTCTACATTTATGTGTTCTATATTTTTAAAATGTATACATATATACATACAATGCATAAATTATTGCCAAAATTTTGTTTTACTTGCTCTCCCTCTTTCTCTCTCTGTATGTGTGTGCATATATATATTAAAAATATATAAATAAAATATGGATACATTTTATATCATTATATAGAAAACAAAAATATTTTTTAGTAAAATATGTGCATTGCTTTACAATGAAATTTATTTCTCTATGGACATCACTGAGTTATTTTCTTAAATAGAAATATGTTATAGAATAAAGTTGATATTTTCTCTTAAAAAGTATTTTCATATATTTAATATGCTTTGACTACAAGTTTCTTATCTTTCATAATTTTAGGATTTTTTTCCTTAAAATCATATGGTGAATAAATTAGCAGCATTTGGTTTAAGCTATTTACACAAATGAATGCGAGATAGAATTTTTATGAGAATTTTTGGTAGAGATAACTAGATACATCTATAAATAAAATGAATAATATCCTTTACACTAACATTTGATACTGGGAGAACAACAAGTGATTTTTTTATATATGTATAGATTAATGGTTGTTTTCTTGATGACTATATTTACTTACTATTGAGTTTTTAAAAATCTAAATCAATTAACTATTTGCTAGGGGAGAAAATAAAATAAAAGTAAGTTTCTCTATTTGAGGATACCCAAGAAATGGGGGCAATAGCATATTATTTTTGACAATATAGGCCTTATAGGAATATTGGGCATACTAGTTTGAGCTGCACTTTATAAACTATCAGAAGAACAATGCTATAAATCTGCTAATAATAATGCAGAAAATATCATGGATACTAATACTAAAATGACTTTTCCAAGCACACTAATTGATTCTTGTTTTGTCAGAAAAGATTTCCAGTTCCAAAGTAGAATATCTGGTTGAAATTAGAGGCCAAAGAAAATAGATGGAGAAAAACAAATATCTCAGTCAAGCTCATCCTGAGTGTGTCATAAACTTGAGTTTAAATTTCTGCTTTGCCAGATTTAGATCAAGCTCAGACATTTGTAAACGTTCTCTTGATTTTGACCAGAAATCCTATTCCGGACTTCAAAAATCTTCCTAATAATCATTCTAGACAGTTAACCAAAAAGCATGTCCTTAGAACAGCTGCTTGGAGTAGGATCTAAATTTGCCTGTTCTGTATTCCAGATCTGTGCCTCTACCAAAGACTTTATAACCTTTGGAGGTAGTGGGGCCTCTCAAATCCTCTTCTGATTCTATACATGTAATGTTCGGTTTCTTTTCGTATTCCAAATTAGACCAGTGGCTTGTGAGAAAATCAGCCATATTTTTCAGGAACTCATAAGGGCAGCTGGTCACTGTTAAGACAAGTGAATCTGCTCTTACTCTACATGAGATTTGACCAGATCTTTGAGAAACCCTATATTAAAAGGAAACACAAAAATGATCTACACCTATCCAAGAAGAAGTTACAGAGATGACAGAACCAAACTGCTCTTGGTAATGACAAACAACACTATAATATGGAGCAATATCCAAAAATTGTGGTTTGGGATATTCAGATGACATTAGGGTAAAATATATATATATATGTATGTATGTATGTATGTATGTATGTATGTATGTATTTTTTTTTTTTTTTTACTAAAAGGCTAGGGCAGCACTGGAGCATGTTACCCATAGAGGTTGTGGAGACCCCAATACCAAAAATTTTCAGGATTTGTCAAGGCAAAGCCGTGGCTGGGCTGATCTTGAGTGATAAAGTCCTGCTTCAAGCAGAAGTGCAGACTAAGTGACCTCTAGAGGTCTCTTCTATCAATCATTTATATGCTTCTACTATTTTATGAAACTCTTATTCAATTCTATTTTTCAAAAATATTATTTAATTGTAACTACTGATGGCCTTTCACCTTTGTGCATGGAAATGGATAAAGCATATCTCATAAGGGAGGGATACACATGAGAGAGAATTAAAGGCAGAAAATAAAAATTCTTCATAATTTGGCAACATATTGTATATTATATAAACATTGTATATTATATATTCTTACAACCAGAAAAATAGAGTGATGTTGACACTAAAACAGATGTCCAAAAGAGCTACTGATTGATTAGCCTGGATTTAGAATAACTGAATAATTAATTTAGAATTTTTATTAACAAAGAATTAGAAGCTAAAAATTACAATTAATGCTTGTCAGAATCATTTGATGGATAATAAGCATCATCAAATAAATTTTTTACCTTTTTGTTTATTTGTTTTTGGGTAGATTATAAGTCTAGCTAAGCAAAGCAAGTGTGATGGCATAGCATACATGGATTTCTCCTAGAATATGATAAAATAAAATCTTTTTAATTAGTACTTTTGGATGAAAAATAAGCTCACTGACAGATATTCAAATGTAGTTGCTGGTAATAGCACTAGTCTTTTATGCCACCTTGTGCTGTTAGTGCTACTCAGTTTATAAAGTCCCTTTGCAATAAAGTTTGCATGTGAGACATATTTTTAGGAAAGTAAATAAAAAGAAGGAACTACTTCATTTAGAGAGTGAGGTAAACTATTTTGATAGATGAATACTGTTCAGCAAGACATATTTTAGTACAAGAACCTTGATGTAATAACATCTTGAGGGAAAGAGTGTAGGCAATGTCTTTAAGAAGGAGCTAGAGCTTGGATAGCAATGACTCAGAGAAGGATTTGAGGATATTAATAAATGACTATTTAAAATGAATTCTATGTGCAGTTCTGTAGAGAAAATAAAGGTTAATACAATCCCTCTGAGAAAAGAAAAAGAAAATTCAAGAGGAACAGAATTGGTAATATTGCAACTAGAATATTGTATCTAATTCAGATGACCAAACTTCAGGAAGAAATATAGGAGACAATTAAAATAAGAAACAAAACAGAGTATTTAAGTTCTGGGAAAAGACATTGGCTCTAAGGTTTAAAGACTTCCATCTGTGCATTTTATCAAAGAGAAATAGGGGAAATACATAAGTTGATCACTATGTGTAAATACTCATGGAAAAAAAAATATCTGATTGTAAAGTGCTTTTCAATCTTGCAGATGACACAATCCAATGCCTAGACAAAATTAACCTTTAAATAAGGTAAGTTTCCTAGTAGTGAAAGAAATTAAACATTGAAACATTCACCATAGATGGTGATATATAAGCCAAGACATGGAAATAAAATGAGATCAGAGATTTTTCAAATAATAATCTTGATTTTTTAAAATATTTTAGAAGGCTTATAGAAAGTCATATGACCTTTGATGATCATAGATTTACTTTTCTAAGTAAATTTACTAATCTAAGTATCTAATTGAAGTGAATAGAATTTTATAATTATGATAAGTTGAAACTGCTTTAGGTCACCAGCATTTAACAGCATGCACTGCCTATTGCTAGTCTGATCCAAGGAGAGAAACAGAGTCTACTGCTAATACCACTAAAAACTGTTAATTTAGCTTAGTGTCCCATCCTTAAAATGAAAAATCCCAGATTTTTTTTTTGTGGTAACAGCTCTTATTGAGGCTTTTTATAAATTCCACAAAGAACTGAAGTTCTACAGAGTTAAAGCACAGGGCATGAGCATCCTGCCACTGTCATGATTCTGCTATTTCAACCAATCATAGTTACTATTTAATGAAGCCAAATATTAGAAGTTTGTCTTTAGGAACTAAAATATTCATTCCTCTTCTCAGTCAATGTAGGAGAAAGAGTCCTCCATTAGCCGAGGACTTATTTGTATTGTCTATTCGATATTTTCTTCTTCTTCTTCTTCTAAATTATTTTCCAAGTAATGGAATATCCACCAAAGTTACCTTCAGAAACTATACTATATCTAGAGAATCTTATATAAGTACATTTTTTGACATTCAATTTTTTTATTTTATTTAGATTATATTTTTTGATCTTTATTTCTATTATAGTGTCTTTTCAATGCAACACTGAACAGATTTTTTTTTCACTTTTGATTCACTGAATAACCACCAGAAATATTCATCCCTCTTATCCATTTTTATTTTGGGTAAGCAGTGTGAATAGTTTTTACTAAAGTACGCACTAAAAGTAGGTGTCATTTTACTTGAGTGTAGATCTCTAAAAGTTAGGTGTTCAGGCCAGGCTGGTCATCTCATCTCTCTGTAAATCAGTGGAATGATTCAGATGGTGTTTCAACACACCCAAATCAAGGTGTATATTTCATTCTATCTCATTCTGTAACTGTTTCATTTTATTTTTTTTCCAGATCTGTGAGGACAACATGGTTGATTGGAGTCACTTATGAGCTCAGAATATACCTATGAAGACAGAGTTTGTTGTCTTGTGTGGAGATCAGATTTTAATTCTAATTTTCAAATCATCCATTGTTATTCTAGAAGCAAATTAAATCTGAAATAATATATCTGGCAGACCTCCTGGGATTTTTGAATATTGATAAATATTAGACTAGCTAGATTTTTTTGCTGATCCTATAGACTGATTTTTTTAATTGAAATCTTAATTAATAGTAACAGCTTGTTAAAAATTCTACAAGCAATTTGGCATTGTTGGAGAAGAATAGTAGGGCTAGTGAAATGGGTACAAGGAGAAAGGAGTCAAAAATAATGAGGGTGATTTTCTTTTGTATTAAGCATAATCTAACATTTAACAGTATGAGGAGCTTTTGATTTCTCTCTTTCTCTCTCTCTCACTGTCTCTCTCTCTCTTTTTTCTTTTTTTCCTTAAGAATTTTGATCTCAGTTTAGTGCATTTAGTACAGACAACAGAATGCAATCCTTGATCCTTATTGGTAAAGTTATACACTTTCTGAAAATAAGGAAGCATATAAACCTTTCAAAATCTAAGGTGATGTTTTGTTCACATTAAGTACTATAGCTGACATTTAATAAATATAAATATTTCAGGAGCATAATCTTGCTGTTAATAAATGCACATTATCATGTCACTAAGGTAGATTGTCTTGAGATAGATGCATACTTGTCTTAAAAACTTAGCTTGAAGCTTCAGTGATCTGAAGTTTTTAAAGTGACCAATTGGTAAGGTAACATTTTCGTTTGTGTCTAATGCAGCATTTCTTTAAAAAGTGCTTAAACATTAAATATTCTGTTATTCCTACTATCAAAGTTTAATGAGCTGGCAAAAAATGTCTTGACTATGATGGAAAAGATATGAAGATTTCCTCTGTGATCTGTATTCTGTAATGATGGATAATGCTATAAGTTATAGAATCTAATAGATACTGAAAAAATGAATAACAAAATTATTCAGTAAAGAAACAACCACAAGTAGTAATGATATAAAAACTTTAAGGCATTTCATAGTCATTAAAAGATGAGAGATTAATTTTATGTATACACATGAGCTAAAGAATTACTGAGAAATAGACCTAACAACAAAAATATATATAATGCAATATTCAAAATTATCCTAAATTTGCAAAGTTATTTCAGGAAAAGAGTGTCCATGCTTAGTGAAACCATTTCATTCAGTATATAGACTAAACACAGGCGTAGTGTGAATTAAGTGATTGGATGGCTTTCTGGTATATTGTGTAGTAGATGAGATTCATCTCATCATATGCAACAAAATGTATACATAAGAAGGTGACTTCCAGAATCAGTTGCTGCTTAGGGAAATCAGTTATGTTTCTTTTTAAGGCTTCCTAAAGAGCCACAAAGATTGAATCTGAGAACATTTTTTAAATAGTTCGTCTTCTACTCACCTTTGGCTCTTCTAGAGCCTAACATCTTAGTCATGATGGTTTGATGGTCTTTACCTGAGTCTCAGTCCACTCTTGCTATAATAAACTCTGGATGAATTTTTTACAGGATGCACATCCTACTAGTGTACTTCACATATGAATTGACCTAAATGGGGGAATGGAATGGGAAGAATATGAAGATTTTTTTTTCCTCTTTTGTGTCATAATAGGAGTCGGTTTCTTCATTTGGGGGTGACTGAGGGGGATATATATATTTCTTTACCGTATTTTGTGTTCTTAATCTATTTTGTTAACAGTCTGCCTAGAAAGCAAATTTAATATTTTTTGTGAACATACTTTGTATTTAGGTTAGAGAAATGACTGTAGCAGACTATTGGGGTAAAAAATCTGGCTTTAACCTACCAATCTCCAGCACAGTCTAGGCAGACTAATCTAATTCTCAATTTTGCCTTTTCCTCAGGTAGTGTTTGCAATCTCAATTCTGCGTTCTCACAGCTAGATTTCTACTAGAATCCAAACTAAGATATCTATTGCAA
The DNA here is from genome assembly GCF_028389875.1 of Rhea pennata. NCBI lineage: Eukaryota > Metazoa > Chordata > Aves > Rheiformes > Rheidae > Rhea > Rhea pennata. The sequence continues at coordinate 141,158,484 of NC_084663.1, read as the reverse complement.
CCATGTCAGTATCCCATTTCACTATAATGAAACAAACTTTGTTTTCCATGTTAGGAAGCCTCTTTCATACTTACATAAGGTTAAGTTATATCTCCTCCTTGCAAAAGGCAATTAAACTTTTCCTTTACTCAGATGAAAGACAGTACAAGGTAGAGTATTTTTCCCATTAACTTGCTTAAACAATGTTATATGTAAACTGTATTACACCACCAAGTGCATTCTTTGATCCTTTCACAATGTTAAAGATGTGTGCATCACATCTTTATCCCATAGGATACAATCATCCTGACTTTGAGAAATTGAAGAAAATAATTTACTGATCTACATTTCAACTTCACAGTTGCTTTCATTTTGTCAAGGAACTATGGATAACAAATCCATGCAAAGAAGAGGGAGATTCTTGTTTAATTGTGGTCTTATGGACTGAGAGCTATACATTCTTTACACACTGAAATGGAATTAGTGAAAAATGTGTACAGAGTTAAATATTTCTTCATATAATAAGTCATTAGCTCTTTAATATTTAGTGCCTGTTGTTGCCATTTTCTTCCTCTGCTTCTCTTTGACTTCACTGCCTTGGTGAGCACCTTGCATTTCCCTTTTTGTAGTTTCTGTTTCTGTTTTCTTTAGGAAATTGAGTCATTCATACCTTGAAACAGTTTTTCAGGTTATCTGTGACACCTTCAGAGATCATTAAAACAGTAGTATTCTGTAAAACTATGGCCTCTATCTCCATGTGAACAAGGTCATACTTACAACAACTATTTTGATTTTATTAAATTAAGATTTGGTCTGTCTGAAACCATAAAACATTGGATCATTACTGCACAGTACTGAAAATGTTGCCCTCAGCTAAAATTACATTGATTTAGATCTAAGTGGGTTTGTGTCTCTCTACACAACTTTTTTTAACCCTATTTCTATTGAAGGAACCTATTCTGAGAAGGTCTATTTCTGGAAAGCTCTATAGAATCTATGAAGGAGAATGTCCAGGCATTTCAATATTTTTGAAATGAAGCCATTCTCCCTTTTCTTTTGCCATATTTTTAGCCAACTCAGTTTTGTTTCTATAACATTCCTTCCTTTTATTATTTTGTCATCATTTGTAAATTTATTCTACACAAGACTTGTCATCAAATAGAGCCCTCTCATTATGGAATATTAACTTTTACGTTGTGTTGGCCTTGGTATTTAGAGATTATGAATGAGTTGAAAATGATCAACACAAGAGATCGAAGATTTCTCTTGCCTCAACTTTAGTTTCTTTGTTTTTCTCATGTTTTACACACACACACACACATATATATACATATATATATATATACATATCTATATATGTTTGTGTATATGTATGTTTCTATCTTTCCATGACTTCAGCTCTTTTGGACTTCAGGCAAAAATCTGAGCTCACTTAAATTACACACACACACACACACACACACACACACACACACACACACACAGAGAGAGAGAGAGAGCGCGGGAGAGAGAGGGAGGGAGGGAGAGAGCGAGAAGATCCAACGCAGAGCTTTAAATAAAAAAAGAAAACACTATTTTGGGAAGATGGCACTCTCTTGCAAATTAGATAGCCTTGAACATTTGCTTCACATCATTGGGCTGATGTAATTACGTTATGGCAGAAGGAGAAGCCCTGAAAGGTCATAATATGTACAAGTAAAAAGAAGCCATCTCATGGCTCATTTTAGTAAGCTCTGTCACTGATCTATAAGTAATGTGTCTAATTATCATGCATGTGATTTATGTATTCTATGACTTGAACATCATCATAATAAATTATGTAATCATCCAGCTTATAAAATGCCCCGTTATGCATATGTAGTGGAAGCTCCAAGTAAAATGTGTCCCATATAAAATGATTTTGGCAGAGGTTCATGCAGATAGGCTAAGAAGTGTTGGCAGCAATATACTTGTAAACTGAGATAGGGTGGGACAGATCAGGAAATGCAGATAAGGAGGGGTAAAAATAAATTCTTGTCTTCACTGCTAAGGGAAACCTTTTCTGATTTCTGATACATAGAATCTGAGGTTTCTAATCAGTCCAGTCGTTCTAATCGAGAAAGTGGGATTTAGAAAACTTGACTGATGGATTTTTGATCTTTGAACTAGTTACAGGAATAAATAAATTAAAAAAAAAAAAAAAGTGTACCAAAAAGACGAGTAACTATTTGGGTAAATTATAAACTAGTAAATCTTAACTGACCTCTGTGTCCTGACAGTTAAACTGCTACTCTTACATTAAACTGCTACTCTTACTATCACGAAGACTGTTTTACTGATCTGCAATACCCAAGCACTATTAAACACATTTCTTTGATATCTGTCATGTTTGGGGACTTAAAAGCTTGTTCTCCATACTCCTTTGAAGTGTAATCTGTAAATGAATCAATCCTCCAGGTGGTATAAGGCAGCATTATGTTTTAAAATAAATAAGTAGATCTAAGATACCTAGTAATATCTCAGAATCTGGCCACTGTTTGCCATGTGGTAACTTGTAAAACCAGGGGACACTGAAAGTTCAGGTGACCTGCACAGTAATGCAAAGCAGACCAGGAGGCAGTTATAAAATGAATACCAGGTTCCCAGATTCCAAATTATTTGCATGTGGTATCATTATATGGCCTAATCTGGGCTAGTAAATGTACAGTGGGTCACTCTGTTATTTATTCTGTTTGTGATCCTTCTCTGCTATTATTAAGTTGATCATATGAGAATTGCTTGCATGCAAGTACATTTTTTACTGTTTTTCAGTATTTGCATTTAGAAATTAGAATATAAATGGAATACATGTCAAAACTAAGTTACAATTTTAACAAGGCCAGGTAGTCAGACCTTATCCTGATTATAGCAGAAATATTAGAATTTTCATTTAAGGATGAAATAAATCCTCATGATAACAAGTTTAAAAATGATAAATGTTTGTCCACATTGATAATCTCACACAAGGCTCTGTAGATTAGTCTGAAAATATGGACTGAAGCAAATGTTTTGGGTTAATGAATATTAGTAACCTATCTCAGATGTGATGAAGCTCTTAGTTGAAGAATCTGTATTCTAAGAAGAAAAGCTACCTGAAAGTGATCTACCTATCTCTTACTCCATTCTCCATAGCCCTAATAAATTATTCATTAAAGATAAGGAAATGTAAAAAGATTTTTCCAAGATTGTTTAGTTCTGTTGCCACTGAGCTCATTTGTGCTGAAGAAGTCTACAAACAGTAAAAGCTACGGGGGAGAGTCCAGCGTAGGGCTACAAGGATGATCAGAGGGCTGGAGCACCTGCCCTATGAGGAACCGCTGCAAGAGCTGGGCCTGTTCGGCCTGGGGAAGAGAAGACTGAGGGGGGATCTGATCAATGTGTACAAGTACCTGAAGGGAGGGTGTCAAGGGGATGGGGACAAACTCTTTTCAGTTGTCCCGTGTGACAGGACAAGAGGCAACGGGCAGAAACTGAAGCACAGGAAGTTCTGCCTGAATGTGAGGGGGAATTTTTTCCCTGTGAGAGTGACGGAGCACTGGGCCAGGTTGCCCAGAGAGGTTGTGGAGTCTCCTTCTCTGGAGATCTTCAAGGCCTGCCTGGATACAACCCTGTCTAACACGCTCTGGGTGACCCTGCTGAGCAGGGAGGTTGGACTAGATGATCTCCAGAGGCCCCTTCCAACCTTACTGATTCTATGATTCTATGATTGGGAAAGACAAAAATTGCTTCCCTTGCACAAAGCTGATAAGATCCTGACTTTGTATAGATGAAATCTAAGGAGCAGACATTTCTTATAAATCCATGTGAGTGAGATTTAGATGTGAATATAGGTTCTACTAGTAGAGAAATAAATGCTCTCAGGAATTGTCATGACAGGAGACTAGTAGTTTCACAGATATATATTGGAGAATAAATACTATTAAAAAATGTTAGGGCTCCATCATTCCACAGCATTATGGTATATTTCTTTATCAAATATATATTCAGTAAAAAGTGTTAATCTTTTAGACATGATTTAGCTGTGTATCAAACCTGTGACAGAAGAGCTGAACAAGAGAGTAGTTTTGAAACGTGATTAAGTCAGAGTCAACAAAAAATTTCAGATTAAACTGGAAAAAATAATAAGATTACTATTTAATGAAAATACTAGCCCAAGAAATGAAGGACATGATTAATGGAAAAGATTAATGACATCTTAAAATCAAGGATTCAGATGATGATCTGGAACTAGAATTGTAAGAAAGAGCAAAATGTTTCAAGGTCACCTATATCAAGGAAGTTGCATTTAGGCTGGAATCAGTCGCAGTACTTAGAAGGTTTACAGAATCATAGGAATAGAGGAGAGTTTATCTTGAAGAAATTAAAGTTTTGGCTTTTAAACCAATAAATTTAAGGTTTCTTAAGGTTAAACCCAGAAACTTAAGGTCTCAAATGGAATATGATTGTTCAATTTAAAGATACTGTGGGATGGAGGAGAGGGAGAGATAAACACCAGGAAGATGTGTAAACTATTTAAACCACAGGATAAAAAGTATAAATGGATATCAACTGTCCATGAATAAATTCAGGATGGATATTTAGTGCTGTCTTTAGAAAATGGGAATGAAAATTTCCCACTGGATGGGAACATGTTCAACTATTATTAAGAACCTTACTATTATAATCAGCACTATATAATATGCCTGTCTATGATAGCAGGGTACAGTGAGCATCTCAGTAGGTCTTTTCCTGTTCTATGTCCCAGTTACATAAGAAGAGAGCAGGTGACAGTACACACAATACCATCCCACCAGCAAATAGGCAGAAGTAGGAATTTAATCCCCCTCCTGAAACACGAATGCCGATTATGGAACCAGTAAATAGTGTACATTAAAGATACTGTCAGTCATGCATAATATTCCTACCTGGATTATTTGTCTTTAATCTTAGTGAGACTCTCATAGCCAATCTATTGTATCACATGAAAAGTAAAATTGCTTGCAACTTGAAATGTTAAGAGCTTTTCTTCTGCAACTTTTTGTATATGTAGTGTATACCTGTCAAAAATTGAGTGAAGAATTAACAAAGCAACAGCATGTGAAAAATGAAGCAAAAAGCACCCAATTATTAACCATCTTTTCAATCTGTTATGGACAACATGGAAAGCTGTTTTGTACCTTATGCATCTAAGATTGACTGATAGATTGGACATACATTCATAAATCAGTTGAGAACTACATTAAAAAAAAAATCAAAGTAGCCATTTAAATTTGCTTATTTTAAAAGTACCCTAGTGAGTCAAAACAGAGTGTAATGTTCAGCTAGAAGGTGCATGTTTTTCACTGTTGTCATATGTCCGTATAGGAACTATAAAAAATCTCCTAAGAGTGTTCATTTAAAGTAAAGATTACAGTGAGGCTGGAACATGAGGTATTTGCCATGATTTTACTCCATAAAATTCCATCCAATACATCTGGCCAATAGGCTGCAGTTTTTGAAGGAATGTTGCAAATTTCTCTCATCTTTGCCCTCCCTACTGCTAAACTAACAGGAAAGTTGAAGAGTGAAATTGTCTGCTTGTGGTATATGAGTATATGAGAATGCTTCTACTTGGCCTTCGCCAAAATATGTTTCCAGATTTTCAGGAGTATTAGCATAGTAAGTATACTTAGTATTCCTACATAGGAAGGACTTGAGAGTTTTCATAATTCAGAAAATCATTTAATTCCTAGTAAAAGCTTAAAATCATTTCATATTTCTCTTCTGTCCCAATTAAAAATCTAATTTTCTAAGTGGTCATGCAGCAATCAAAGAAGATGATTTATTATAAGCATAGCATAACAAATGTAAGACAATGTCTCACAAGAGAGAAAGTTGTGGGGGCCTGAAAGAAAGTGGATACTCTGAAATTAATTTACTTATCATGCATGTATATAATTATTATATTGAGTACAATTGCAATACTCTTTAATGGTGATTACCAATTTTAGGTTCCAAGAGATATCTTAGATCTATGAGGCAACCTTTCTGATCACAGAATCACAGAATAGTTGTGGTTGGAAGGGACCTCTGGAGATCATCTACTCCAATTCCTAGAGCATGTTGCACAGAATTGCATCCAGGCGGGTTTTGAATATCTCCAGAGAAGGAGACTCCACAACCTCTCTGGGCAACGTGCGCCACTGCTCTGTCTCTCTCAGAGTACAGAAGTTCTTCCTCACGTTCAGGCAGAACTTCCTGTGGTTCAATTTTTGCCCACTGCCTCTTGTCTTGTCACTTAGCACCACTGAGAAGTCTAGCTCCATCCTCTTGACACCCTCCCTGAAGATATTTGTAGACATTGATAAGATCCTTTCTCTCTTTTAGTAACCTTAATGGACGTTTCATATAACCAAACACTTGATTGTAAATTCATTGAGAAAGCATTCTCCTGTTTATTCAACAACTACCTTGGTAAGGGCATGCGGACTATAATTTATGCTGGCAAGTATTGCCATTGTACAAATAATATATGTGTTTGCAGGAAGCCTTCAAAATGAGCTGAAAAGAAAATACTATAAAAACATAGGCATCTTAGGAAACTGTTTGCAGCGTGATGAAGATGTCTGAACCGCCATGTTTGGGCTACCGGCCTTGGAAGTCATCAAATTTTTGTATGAAGGTAAACTTTGAAACTCTCAACAATCTAAGAAAGAAAATATTTTCTTCCATTAGTGATTGGAAGAGTAATGGGGTTGAATCATATACTATTATTTCTAAATTGATTAGAAATTCTATTTCAAGTTTAATCTGATTTACAAACTTCTGAAGTTTGCTCTAGACACTACCAAATTCTATTCCAACAGAAATAAAAAGTTCCTGGGAAAACAACAGGAGTAGAGGAAAGATCCTTATGGATGTGTCTGTTAAGATTTTAGTTTTGATCAGAACTGTGTTTTGAAATGAATTTCTTAACTGTCTTCACTCACCTACTTTGATTCGTGTTACAGTCTTCTCTGCACTCAATCTGGATCCTTTTTGGATGAAATTAAGCTGGAAAACGCACTGAAGAGAACAATTTAGTGTTCCAAGAGCTAATGGACATTCAATCCATGGGATCAGACTAAATCTATAACGGAACTACTCCCATGGAATAACTGTAGTGTATCAGTCTTCAGTACCAACAGCTCTGCTCTACAAGGGTGCTCCTAATTGTACTGTACTTCTTGCTAATGTAGAACCACTACTAAAAACTGATCAATAAAGGATCTAAATTTTGAAAACATTTCCATAGAAGAGCATCATGCATATTGAAGAGTTTATTTTTTGGCTGTCCATGTAGTATAATTTATAACATGATAGAGATGTTACTGGTCTAGTGGAAGAATTTACATTTAATTAGAAAATCATTTACATAAATGTAATTCTACATGAAAGAACAAGCTCCTTAGTGACAGAGGTTAATACACTAAAGTATAGGTAACCTTTGATCACCTTAATAGTAGACCCACATATTAGTGATGTTTTGGAGCTGTTCTCTACACACAGATCAAGGGAAAAAAAGCAGCAGGATAATTCTTGTTAATGGTAGGGATACATTTCCAAAAGATGAGAATTTAGAAATAGTGCTTTCAAAAAAAATTCTTAACGTTCCACAAAATTTATACAGTATAATTTTTCAAAGTAAGGGATTGAATGATTACAAGTTATAAACTTGTATATGACTACCTGTTATAAATAGATGTAATGAGTTATGTCAGTGCATTAGTCTAATACCTTTAACAGTTCCATAAATAGATGTGAGATATTTTCCTTATGAGATACTGTAATTCTCTCATAGTTTTGTGATCTTCATAATTTTTTCTACTTTTTCTTTATGAATCCTCAGTTATCCTATGAATTTGATCATGAAAGCTCTGGAAGATGCCAAACAAGGTACTTAGTTTTAAACTCATAGATAATCTAATTTCCTTCCTCAATTAAGAACTATTTGTTGCATCCAGCTTGAAAACAGCAACACTACGCTATAAAATTAAATGTATTTGTCCATTTTTACATCTTTCTTTTTGTTTTCTTTCTTTTTTTCTCATCTCTGAATTTATACTGTAATTCCTCACTTATAGGCAAATGAAGCAAGTCCAATATTTTCATTTCCAAGGAAAAGATGTGTAGGGGCTTGTATATATGAAAAAGAGAAGAGAAAAGATGTCTGCACAGGCTGGTATGTATAAAGTATCCCTTACTGCACATTCATTGCCACTCTAAGCATGAGTCAGTTATTACAGCTAATGCAGCGGCACTGAGAGCTTTTCGCAGAGACACGGTCATTTATTCAGAAACTTGTACTCTCCTACTCTCGCTATCCTTAAAGTTTCATTGCTACCTATATGCAGTTAGGATTGCTAAAGAGTTGACTGATAAGTTACTCTAGTGAAACCTTGAGGCTGACAATGAAGAATTTTCTTGGGCAGCCATAATTTTCTTTCCAAGTGGACACAGAAAGGACAGTTCATTCTATGGGATCTGATGAGAAAACCTTGAGAGATCCAGCTAAATCATGTGTCTTGAGACATCACAGTTGCCTCAAAAGACAAACAGGCAGCCGTCTGTAAGGTTTCAGTGTTGCCAAGCCTTAAGCAGAATACCTCAGAGCAGAAGTGAGATGCTCCAGCAGAACTTCTCCAGGCTGCCAAAAAGCATAATAGCTATCTTAGATGTTAGTTATACCTGCTGTTTCTCAGCTAGTGTTAGTAAAATCTTTTCTAGTTCTTATGCAGAGTAATTTAGAGTAATTTATGTAGAGTAATTGGAGTTATAGAGCAAACTCCAATACTTTTAAAGCTGTTTGAATTAATTCAAAGATTTTCAGTATTTTACCCAAAATTATATTAATAAATATTAATAAAACTGTGATATTTTTGTTATATTCTGATTCATAGATTCTTACTATATTGAACTATATAAGTTTTCTTTGCACATTTCACTTCATTTTGCTGAGTATTTTGATTTCTGTTAAATATTCCCATTTTAATGCATTTATAAGACACAAGCCTGTGTCAGTTCCATAAATATATGCATAAATAATAAATGCATATATAGTAAAGTTGGTCACTGTAGTAAAAAAGCAAGACATATATTTATCCAGCCTGAATAATACAACATTCCTCTTAGAGTTGTTGCATATAATATTTTTTTTTTTTGGGGGGGGGGGGAGGAGGGAAAGAAAAAAGAAAATAAAAGAAAATTCTTCTCCTTTGGCTAATGCTGCCAAAAAAGTGTTTATTGCTGTTGCCCAATGTTTTTTTAATCACAGTTCTTTCCAGTAAATGAAAACACATTCTTTTCTCTGAAGGGATTGAATTTCTTATCTTCCACTTTCCAAGAGCGTACCCAAATGATCTACCAGCTCCAGGTATCTATCAGATACTCAAGGTGCTACCTGTTGTAGCTGTTCCAGTGAACAGTGAATAATACAGGATTAATTAAACAGCAAGAATGAGTCATCTTAGAGGTCAGAATATGCTTTCTTCAGTTTTTGCTTCCATTTTCTTTCTTGCTTTTTTTGGGGGTGGAGGGCTGGGGAAGGGTTAGTTGAATAATGGTTGAAAATATGAATATCTCCACCACTCAGGTAACTTTGTAGAAGTATTGCAGATGCTAGAATGGTTCGTTCCTTCTTTTTTTCTTTCCCGGCTTATATAGTCCTTAATCTCATAGTTAGTGTGCCTCCCTAGCAGTCAGGAACTTTGGTTTGAATCACTGATATTTCTAAAGAGGACTCTGAACCTAGATGGTCTACTTGTATATCATGTGTTCTAGTCTGCAAATAATTCATATGTGATACTGGACCATTCTTAATCCTTAGTTTTCTATGATCAACCTTTTTTTGCAATCAAACTCCAAGAATGGGGAAGTTTCAAATCTCAATTTTTAAGTTAGGTGCTTAATGTCTATTTTTGTCTATTTTTGACTCCAGTCCTTTTCTTACAACCTTCATGCTACCATCAGTGGTATCAATGTCAGTTTTTTAATTAATGTGGAATACAGGATCATAGAAGTTTGTCATGAACTAAAATGCTGAAGGAAAAATTGAAAAGAAGCCCATGGATTGGGATTTATTCTCTGTGTTTATCCATTCTTAGACAATGAGATCCTTACTGTTCACTAGAGAGATTTGCTATGCAATATCCAGCATAACTGTTATCTTTTTTTTTTTTTTTTGAGGATTGTTTTCAAGAGAAGAGCAAAATTGCAACTGCAGAAACAGATGGTCATATGATGAAAAGTAGTTACTGAAGCCTAATATAATACCAAGTGCATCTTAAATGTAAATCCTGATTGTGTTAAATAGTGGTGCCAGCTGTTTCAGTCTGCAAACTGCACTTATTGCTGTACCCTGGGAGTCAGCAGGTGCCACTTTCTCTGCTAGTATCAAATTATGAATAGATGGTTTTAAATGGACATTTCAGCTGTCTATAGCTTTGGGACTAGTAACATATGAGAAAATAGTAAATGAAAAACTGAAGAAGAAAGTGCTTTGACAGTAAGATTTAGTTTTAGTAAATGAAAAAAAAAACTACATTGGATTTCACTTACTTTTCCTTTCATCTTTCCATCAGCTTTTTCCACTATGTATTAACTTGTGCATATTTTTATAGGTAAACATGACTTAATAAATAATATTTTTCATAATAAAATGTCAAAAGCTATATTCATGCATTTTTTTTTACAAATACAAGTGAAAAATATAAGTACCATAAAAAGAAAATAAGTAGTGTCCTGTTCTGATTTGCTAATCTGTACATATATTTTAACACATTTTAACACATTAAGAATGAATATGAACTAATTAGTCTTTTACTGACAGAGTTCTAATGGAATGAGAATACCAATATGAGGCCAATCAGAAGAAAATCAGATTTTCTCTTTCAGTGGGAATTTGTCATAACGAGTTAGTAGTTCAGGGAGATTTTGAACAACAGTGTTAAGATCTATTTTTCCTGATACGGTATTTTTGGTAAAGACACTCTTCCATAATTCACTCTAAGTTTCTCGGGAAGCATGAAGAATTCAGTAGAGTACAAGTAGGGGTATCAGAAAGTGAAAGTTCTGGTTCACTGGATGTTACAGAATAGTAATGTGCTTGTCACTGAAGAAGAAAGTTTTAGATATGTAACTCTTCTAGGAAGAAATATGCATTTTCTAAGGGAAACCTCTGCCAATATGTATTCATTTTGCAGTCAGACAGAATGTCTCATTTTCTAGGAAGAGGAAAAGAAAAAAAAAAAAAGGTTTGGCTAAGTATCTTACCATTTCACAACTATCACCTTTGAGATGCATGAGGAAAAAATCCCAAAACATAAAGCCCAACCTCCTCCTCCTTCTTCACAGTCATTGTTTGAGCAGCTTGCCTAGTGTCATAACAATTTTGTCTCGTTCTTTATGACTTCAGTGTTCTTGTCAATCACATTTAAGCACAGTGCAATAGTGGCATTTTTTATTTTTAGAACCTTAATGTCCTGAAGTAGTGTATGCTCTAAATATTGTGTGCAATTCCCTAGTGACACTGTTTTGAGGCTCTAGAATATAGATTAAACTGCAGTCCATCTGGAGGTGACCTGAAGGTTTTGGAAGCTGAATCTACTTCCACTTAGAGTTCAGTCTTTGCTAGTCTGTTTGTTCTTTCAGTGACTAAATAGGGAAAATTTCGTTTTTAAGACAATTAGGAATTATTTATGAGTTTAGAATGAATTTGAGTAAAATAGATATAGTGAAAATAAAAATAAGAATAAAGTCTACACAACTTTTCTAAATGAAATATTGTGGAAATGTTGAGACATTCTGACATCTAAATGAAACTTCTGTACTTTGAATTTGAATTATTTTTTCTTCATACTAGAAATAATAAATTTAGCAAGAGAAAAAAAGAAAAGGGGGGGGGGAAAAGTTTTCATGAAAAGAGGAAAGATTTCATAACCTTCAATATCAAAGCACCTTCTCTCAGTTCAGAAGTAATATGTGCAATTGAGATAGTATAGGCTTTGTATTTTTTTTTCTGTTTGTTTCTTCAAACTGCCAGAAGTGCATTGGATGTGACCAGAACTACTTTTTGTGATCTGACCACTAACCTAAGAAATTCCACAGTGCTTCAGCTTTATACTCAATGATATTACCGCATGGCGAAAGAAAACTCTTTCCTCAAAAAAGAGTTTAACAGCCCATATACGGAAACATCAAATGTAATGTGACCTTGAATAAGATTAGCTTAAGGCTAAATCAAGTCATAGCAAGAAGGTTTCACAGAAAAACAGACTGATTTATTTTCTCCGCTCAAAGAACATATTTGATGCCATAAAATTAGCCGTGACACCTGCTTTTCTTCTTCCCACTCTACACCCTGCAAACAGTGGCTTTGATCCTCCCTTTGCTTCAAGAGGAAGACCATCTTCCCTACAGTGCAAAATAGGATCACAGAAAAAAATCTATTGGTAGTGTGGTTGTCAAGATTCGCTGTCAAAAGTTGTCTACAGCTCCTGCACATCAGATCCTCTGGGAGTGCTGAAAAATAATGAGCGGAAAATGCACAGAAAACTGTTATTGATGCTTGAAATTATCTGGTATTACCTACATCTCTGTCCCACTCTTTATCTTTTTAAATCTATATGGAAATTTCAAAGCTCTAGAAGTCTGAAATTGTATTTGTCTCTATTTGCCTATTATACTTTAGGCAAAGTCGGTTGCAGATTAGTTTAGCTGAATGTTATATTAATACTGAATAGAAATAAGTTTCCAGCTGAGGTGATTAATTTGCTATCTCATGCTCTGATATAGAAGACTTGTTGATTTTACATAGCTGATGTCAGATTGGGGAAGCTAATGTCATTTTACTAGTAGAAATCATTCAATTTTATTTTCAGTACACATGGAAAAAAGGAACAAATATGAATGAATCTGATCTGAATCTGTAATATTTATTATGTATTTTTAATTATCCTCAGATTCTCATCCTCACAAGAATCCTTTCTTGCTCCTTCTCCACCATGAGCAAATTTAGTATGAAAACTAAAAATGGACACTTTCATAAAATGTTACCATAGCAGCAAAAAGTAATTTCAGTTTATCGCCTACAGTAAAAATAAGAGACGAGTCGTGCAGGATTCTTATCAACTATGGAGAGGGTAATCAGACAAAATCAATCTGCATCAGTAATGAAAGAAATACTGACACAAAGACAAATCTTTTATTTCCTGGGAAACTAGAAGCTGCCCTCAATGAAGCTGTTGCAGAGCTTACAGATAAAACGTTTTTTCTGTAAATCTGATATTTTCAAAAAAAGTTTATTGATATTTTACAATATTTATCACTGTTTATAATATAAGACTCTCTAGCTTTTTGTAGTACTTCAGGAGCAATATATACTTTCTGTATACTAATTTTTGGATAAGCTTATCAAGGAAATGGTATTTTTGTGTGTTCTTTTAAACACCTGTAACAGTATCTAAACCAGCACCTATAATACCAAAGTCTGAAGACAAATTTGGAACAAAGTACTTTGATAATTTTTCCTTTTAATATATTCAAAGTAATTTTCATTCTGCTCGCAATATGAATTTCTACAATTCAAGTATAAAATGCCAACCTACAGTTATCATCCAAACTAGAACAAGTAATGAGACATTACTGGACAAGTGGAAGCATTCTGAGTGCCAGGTAAATTAACATACTCTTATATATTTAGGAAACATTTCCTGTGAAAAAAAAATATAGATTTCATCCATCTCTTCTTCAAGTTTCTAGTGGGATACCAAGTGACACGGTAACTTTAATATAATTTTAGTGCTCAGAGAGTTCCTAGATAAAATACTTTAAATGAACAATAATATCATAATGACTCACTGGATTTTATCAATTTTTGCTACCTAGAGGAATGTGAAGGGCTGTGAATTACTCTGTATAGACTTCCAGTATTTGCTAATCTTTGAGAGTGAACTAGGTTCCAGTTTTGTCACTGAGAAATTTTAAAACTAGAGTGTGATGAATGCATGTACATATTGCTCAAATCTGCATACATATTTTTATTAGATCAAGTAGAAAAAAAACATGATTTTTTCTTCATAGTTCTGAAATGTTTAATGAAAGTAGATTTTAACTATTTAGTACCTTAATGCTAGAGGGTTTTTTGTTGTTTTTTGGTTTTTTGTCTGTTTTTTCCCTCAGGTGTGGTGGATAGGGTAATTCTCCTCTTCAGGATTGTTAAGAGACAAATGACTATTCAAATCACCATTTATTTGCTTTCCAAACACCTCATATTTTCATTTGAAACTTACAACTGCTATTAAATTATTACTTTCCCCTGTGACTTGGCACTCAACAAGGTCTACTGCCAGAAATTAAAGGCAGCTCTTACTGGAAGATGTAATAAAAAAATGTTCAATTTCTATTACTTTTCTTCTACTGATTTTTTTTTCCAACTTCTATTTGACCATAATACGGTATCTCAGATGCACATCATAGCAATTAGCAGTAAAAAATACCTCTGGGATCAACTAGTCTGGTTGATTTCCAGTAACCATATCATATAATCTCATTCACATTTTCATCAATCTCCATTTTAAAATAAGATAAGCTTTTTTTTGCAATCTTACTCTTTCTCTCAAAAGCAGGAAAAAAAATGATTTCTACTGAAACTGATTTCTACCAGCAATTTCTATCCTTAATTGTAGGTAAGATTAATAAAGGCTTATAATCTCAACCACATATAAATAGATCCACAACAATTTTATTGCTAGACAGAGAGTTGTAAGAGCTATCTTAAAAAAAAATAATTTTTATGGGACTGTTTTGTGATTTTCTAAAAACATAGAAATGAAAAATACAACTACGGTAACAATGATAATGAAACCAGCAAATTCTGTTCCTTCTTCTTTCTTAGGGGAGTTTTTGTTTGTTTTTTTCAAATTTCACCAATGATCCCTCTGACTCTGTTTCTTTTGAAGATTTATCTCAGATTGCTTTCTTCTTAAAAACAAACATGCTCTAGTTTTCAACTTGTAAATGAGAGTGTTAAAGAAAAAGAGATTCAATCTCTTTTCTTCCATTTTTACATCCTTTCTCTCTTTCAACTTCAGGTTCATTTACTGAATCTTTGCCCTGACTTTCTCTAACCTAAACTCTCTCATATCCTCTCTAATCTGACACCTATTCTCTTGGGCTACCATCTAGCTCAGCCTGTCTGACATTTCTTTCGTGATGTTTCACTGTCAGCTCAAGGTAAGTATACTTGAGACTGAAATGTCCATTCCCCCCCCCCCCTTTTTTTTTTTTTTTTTTTTTTAAATATATTTATCTGATACCTGGAAATTATGGAATCTCCTTCTTTTATTCTAACTACTCTGCGTTAGCTGAAACATAGCAATCTCTTAATGCATTTGTGCATGGGAAAAAATCATTTTGTGATTAGGAGAATAACAATTTTTTTTTTCCTATACTCTGACATTTTCTAAAACCTAATTACATCATACTAAATAGCCCTTCAGGCAGTGCCAAATGAAGGTGAAAAGATTTTATTTTTTGTCTCTCTTATCCTTATTTCTTGGAATTTCTGCCTAATGTCTCATTTCTGTATGTAACGTCTCAGTCTTTCCCTCAAAGTCCTTCAGAGTTTAGTTCTCTTTCTGTTCGTCCTGTATTATTTCACTATTTTATAAATAAACAAAACATAAATTCTGTTTTTTTGAACTTGTATGGTCAAACTGACTGTTTCCACAGTATCATCTTAGTCTTTCTTATTCTTTTATGACAGCTGAAAAGTGGATAAGTGATCTTCCCATTTAATTCCAAGACTGAGAGTTTAAACTGAATGATGTTTCTGGCTTTAAGATGTCTCTTCATATTGAAAATCTGATTTTTTTTGGGGCCTTTTTTCTACTTAAACTATCTTGGATCTAATATTACAATATGTCATTAACAAACTTCCAAAAAGTAAAAAGGCTGTTTGTATTACTTTTCTCTTATAATAATTATTTTTTTAGCTACCACACATCCCTAGTAGTACAATATTATAATACATGAGAAGACTTCTAATAAGTTTCTGTTTCAAACAAACATTTTACTTCCTATGAAATTGCATAGAACATATTTACTGCATCTTTTTGTATTTTACTAATTGAAAAAATACTTTTACAAATTTTATTTTATTAAAATATTAAGCCTTGCAACAAAGGAATTCACTTCTCATCATCTTTTAAAATGATTTCTTGGAAAATACATTCTGTTCTTGGAAGCTAATCAGCATCTTCCATACCAGTTTGATACCACAATCATTTACTTAAATGCTATAAAGGCATGGCATAATTATTACAAGTTTTAAAATTACACATCACAGCTATAGGTATGCAGAGTTGAATTTCTTTTCGTACCTCAATTCATCCATTCTGCTACCCCAATCCAAGCTTCCAAATAACTCTCAACCTTTACTTGGGGCATGAGTTTCATATGTATTTTTAGATATCTGTTTTTTTGTCAGCAGCTGAAACTACAGAGCTGTTTGCTCACAAATCAAAGGGTATCTGGTAATAGGAAGTAATAGCTATACATTGTTACTCATGTAATCTTTGCATAATATCAAAATAGTGTTTTTATTAATTCTTTTAACATAAGTTTTAAATATATGCTCATATTGTGATAGTATATCGAATTTTCTGGCTTCATGTGTACCCTATTTATAGATACTCTGGCAGATTATGAAATGCACAGATTTTTTCCTGAATTGCCAAACTGGTAAGAAGGTCCAAATCTGGAAAACTACTCTGACCTTGGAGAGGAATTTGAACAGGAGGACTTACTCTTGGAAGCTCAATCATGTTATAAAATATAAGAATGTAAAAGAATATAGATTCTTTCTTGAGCTGGGGACACCTGGGTGTATTTTGATGAGCATAACCAACAATGGTGAAGTCTCAAAAGCGTTACGACAGCAAATTTCTGGAACAAGTGCATCCCACCTACACTAGAGTTAACTTACTCTCATAAACAAACTACTTTCTCTCTGAGTGGTCATTTCAAGATGGAAGATACACATTATAGTTTTAGTGCCAGGAGAGCTAGATTCTTTTTATTCCATTTAATCCCAACATTCATATGTTGATAAATGTGTACAACGTCTTTCCTAAAATGTACCTTTCTCTAATGGGGATTTTATGGCATTATTTCTCTATTGACTTCTTTAGAACTACTGGTTCCTGATATCATAAAAAGATACTAGAGCTTCAAAATTTGAGAAGTGCTTTGAAGAGACTTGCATGACAGCTATAGAAACCTTGTACTAGGACAACTGCTGTTATGATAAAATGTGGTGCAAATAAGCCCATGTCCTTAGCATTGTCATGTGCATGACAGGTCTGAATTGCCAGTCATTTTCAAATCGTTTTATATCTGAAAAGCAAGGTACAGGGAGATGGAGCAAGGACATTTTTGTCACTGGTTTGGGGCTGCGAAATAAAATGCCAGATGCTTCTGAGAAAGGATTTTAATGACAAGTGATCCTTTCAGATGTTGCTACTATTATTTCTTGGTTACAAAAGCAAACTAATAACATGAAGTATTGCTTATATTTACTTGGAATATGTGTTTTATTCTGGAATTATCAGTTCACTAATTCTTTTATCTCATATCAGCATTCTCAGAAAAGCTAGAATAAATAATAATAGAATTAAATATAATAATAAATAATAAATAAACTAAAATAAAAATGAATTAAATATCTCAAACTTTTTTGTTAAAGAAGCCACATAATCAAGTATATAGAATGCTAGACAGCAGGAATCACATTATCCTACCTGCTCTGGTCACTGACATCTACATCTTAGATCATCTTCATATGATTCCTTTGTAGAGAAAGGAAATAAATGTTTCTTTCTAAAATCTTACTCATCTGACCTACTTTATACTTTCAAGTGATAGGAAGTATATATCCTGAAAAAAACATCCTTCATTGTGAAAGAGGTTTAACTGCTAAGTCTAGATACGGATATCTGTATTACATTTGCAATACAACATTGGGTTTTTGGCATATCAGCTTATTTTCTTTTTCTTATCCATATCTGAAATGTTGACGGCCTTCACATTACTAAAGTAACCTTGTCAAAATTGTGTATTATGACTTCACAGCACTGATATTTTTTATGCTAAGTAATGGCATAATGTCTAGATTCTTGTTATAAATTCCTCACTACTAGTTGTGAAAGCATAACAAAGTCATTTTACCTTTCTGTCTGTTTCTTTTTCTATATCTTCTGTCCATATTTAAACTTGAACAATGCTGGCAGAGTAGGAGGTGAGGGAGACTAAAAGGGCTTTCTTTAGTGCAGTTAAAATACCTAATATACATATTTGCAATATACATTTATACTAGTACTGACTGTAAGTCAGTATTAGTAACTAGCATAATAAAATTTACATTGAAAAAGGATGTTCTCAGTAGTAGTATTCAAGCTGAATTCTCATGCATGTGTGCATGTTGTATGTCTTCTTTCATTTAACACACTGGATGCAGATATCAAGTAATGCAGAGGTGTCTTTATAATGATCAAAGTCTAAGATTTATGGTGTTTCTGTTGAGAAAAATAATTTATATTTTAAAATTATTCACCTGCAATTTGAATTTTACAATAATCATTTAAAAGCCCTTTAGAAAAAACTATTAAGACAACACTAAAAAATAATACAATTCCTCACAAAATAATGTAGCTAATTTCACCATATGAATAACTCCATATCCAGAAGCCATCAGAGAGATAATTATATGTAAAATTATAGATAAGATTATTGTATTTTATGAAGCATTTTTCTATTATTATTATTGCTGTGTAGTTGTTGTTGTTCCTTGAGGCTCAAGGAAGGCTATCCATAACTAGCAAAGCACTATAGCTTTGTCTGTTATCAGTACAAAGAATCCACATTATGCTGTGAACCGGTTCCAAGTTAAATACTTCAGGCATTTACTGTTGTTGATAGTAAAGACCATGAAATTCAGAATTCAGATCTTTAGCTGAACTGCTCCTCTGCTTTGATATCCTCATGGTAGTGAAAAAAGATATAGTCCTGACACTTTGATAAAAGAAAGAGGATTTCCTTCCAAGGTAGTAAGAATGAGACATGGTAACTACCAGGTACTGAATTACAGCACCTATGAAAAAGCTGAGATGATCTGCACTCTTAATATGTAAGAGGTAATCTTTTGAGGATAGAGCTATCATAGGCATCTTAGTTTTCTTACATAATAAAATAATAATAAAGAAAAGTATTATTGTGTGGTCAGGTTGTTTCCACTGAGTCAACTCATGCTCTTTCTCTCTCTTTCTGTATATTTTACATATATATATATATATTTGTATATATATTTGCACACACACATACGCACACACACACAGATACCTAGATCTGAAAGAGTGATCCAAAGAACTCTCGATTTTAGTAGTGAGACATATTATGCAAATATAGATTTGGTTTGAAACTTCAATGAAATTTGTTGTGACAGATTTAACTGATAGGAAATATCCGTGATTATTTCCAAATCCTTGCTGTACCCTGAAAGATCCATGAGGTGTACCCGTTCACTTGAGATTCAGAGCCTGGACCTTTCTTTTGAAAATAGACACATGACTAAGAACTTATTTGGTAACCCTGATTTTTAACTCTTTCCTATGCTTTTTACGTAAAAAAAAATAAAGATCATTAAAAATCATTCTGTATCAGACTGTTGGATCAATGTGCAGTTCTCTGGGGCTTGACTTGACTCCCCCCCCCCTATTTTTTTTGATATTTACGGAGCTTAGGTCTATCTTTGAGATCAGAACCCAGCTAAGGCACAGAAGACCAAGTATGAACATCATATGATCTTTCAATGCCAAAGTGGAAAAAAAGAAAAAAAGGAATTGCATGGAAGAATATGATTTTTCAGTTGCTGGAGTGGAGAATTATATGTTTTAGGTGTGAATGAGAGTACAGTATATATGGGTAGTAAGAACGAGAGAAAGAGAAAATGTCATACTAAAGAAGACTGTTAATTCCATCATGTCAGGAGGTGGAACTTAGAATTTTTCAGTGAACAAGTATTCAGAGAAGAATATGAAGGACTCAGTTTGCAGACAGACTAGGCCTGAATGAGAATTTTAGATAAAAAGCCAATCGAGAGACTCAATAAAGAAGCTTATAAAAGTAGAACCCATTTCTGTCCAGCAGTTTGATGTTATAACTTGGTTCCTTCAATCATTTAGAATTTTTCATGAATGTTACGATTCCCTAAACTGCAGTTACTGTCTAAATCAAACACATTTTTCACTGTATTTCTATGACACAGTGTCAAATGAGGAACTGTGACTATCATGCAAAATCTTGAACAAGTAAGGAATTTGAGACAAACAAGAAAATAGGATCAAGAGGTGTTATTGGACATAAACAAAAGCAGAAAAAAAAGTGAGTTGAATCAAAAAGAAATATTCCACTTAACTCTGCAGGTAAAAAAAATCCATGATTTGAATATTTACTAAATAAAAATAATATTTTTGCTACAAAAATCGTGTTTATTGCTGAGAACTAATTTGTTTCTCCAAAGAACTCCAATCTTTTGTAGTTTCTTTATCAACACAGGTTCTCAGAGATAACATAAAGGTGAACTGCCTTCAACTGCCTTGATAAAGAAGAAATCTGCAAATCATGTAAACAGAATTTATTCCTAGTAATAAAATTGCTGGGATATTTTAATTCCAATATTTGTACATGTAAGATCTTGTATAATATATGATTTTGGGATTCATGCTGTGATATTAGAAAAAGGCTATCTGCTTTATCTTAATTCCAGTTGAAAAAGTCTTAGCTTCTTCTGTACTTCAAAGCTTTTATTGTTACTTCTTCTTTGATTTTTATAAATAAAAGTTTCTTTTCTTTTTCAGTGTCCAAAAATATATGAGGTTTACAAAGGTTTACATATAATGTATAAATGTTTACATATTATAAAATATAAAATATAATTTATAACATATATATAACGCATGTAGGTTTACATATAATGCATAGAAAGATTACCTGCTGGGGAAAATGAGTAAGTATTTTCTATGTGCTTTTTTATGAATTCATATACACTTTATTTTTCTCAAGTATTCATCTGAACAGTGTATGCCTTTCACTACCTATTTTAAATATGTTAGTTTAATGTGATCATAAACACATTTACAAGTCTGCAATACTTTTTATTCTATAAAATACAAATTGAAAGTGAAATTAACAAATCATTATTTTTAAAAAGAAATAATTAGTTCTGATGATTAGCTGTCACATATTTGGCTGATTTTTCATGTTTGGACAGCATATTATTCCTAAAAAATATCTTGATGATTTAAAATACATAATTTGCTCAAACATCCACATTTATCTCAGATAAAGTTCTGTACTGCCCTGAACTAATAATGCTATTCAACTTTTTATTGCTTTGAGTACCCACAATTGCAAGGCTTGCCTTACTTATCTTCTAATGCACAGTGATTTTTGGATATATTAGATTCTCATTATCGACCACTTTTGAAAGTAAGATCAGTTTCATTTAAGCACCAAGCGCTTACGCACCTAGTCTACATTAACACCTTGCTGACCCTCTGCCCGGGAGTATTTGCACTTCTCCCACACAGTTACAACTACTGCTTCTTGACCTTCAGTCATACAGTCAGATTCCAGAAAGATGAAAATTTCTGCTTCCCACAACTTCTACAAATTTAACAAATCACTGAAACATACAGGTAGCTCTTTTGGACATTCAGATTTAATTGCCTAAAAATGAGTACATACATGTGCACACTCACACACACACACACACACACACACACACATATATTTTACATATATATTTATATATACACACATATATATACATATAAGTGTTGGTAGATTGGATAGTTAATAATATACTGTTTTAGTATGACTAATCAATGAAATCCATAATTTGGCTAATTTAGGAAAAAATAGCCCTCTCTACATAAAAGGTACAGTCCTATCTGACATCTTTCCATAACTCTCTGCTACTAAATAAAGTTGAATAAAATGTTTTGGGTCATTGACTTGGTAGAGATTAAAAAAAAAAAAAAAAAAAGTAGTTTTAGAAGAACCAAAGGGATGTGGGTTAAATTGGAAAAATAATCTTGTTCAAAGGTTGAGAAGAATTTAAGTAGTTTCACAGAAAGATACATATACAAATCTAAAATTATATTTTGCAGGTATGATTCATAGGAAAGAGGAAGAACTAATGACAGGAATAATAATTCTGACCTCTTTTGAGAAAGTACTTTTTCACAGAATACATTATTGTATTTGCTATCTAGACCAAGCCTTCACAGGCTAATTCCATTTCTTAAGCAAGAGCCTCAACTTCTAAACTATAGGTTATTCTTAGATTTTTCTTTTACTCTATGTTCCAAATGGATATGTTCTTCTTTGTATCACACTTTTTAGACACTATTTGAAGTATGTGGCATTTTCTAGGTGAGATTCAGACCCGTCAAACTATACATTCACTTTCTCTCTGACTTACTGAATGCTGTAGATGTAAAATACTACAAGCCATAATGAAAGTTTTCACTCGTGCCAAGCAGATAATTTCATTTAATTCAAAATAACATGGCTTTTTTTTTTTAATCATCAGTAAACCAGAAAATTTAGTAATTTGCAGTTTCATACAGGCTTTACTTTCCCCTATCACCCTCCACATAGATCAAAAAGACTTGAGTTATTAAACTTCTTATATGTACAAAGGGTAAAATCAAGGACTTATTTATGCAGCATTTTGGAACAGTTCACATGCTACCTATGCTATACCTGGAAAAATTTCTGTATTCCACAGAAAAATACAACCCCCTCCCTTCCTTTGTGTCTGCTTTCCTCTTCTGTAAAAGAAAGTATTTCTTTTATGACATCAGCTCTGAGAAGGTTTCCAAACAGCTAATGTCTACTAAAATTGATTCAAATGTGCAGGTAAATGAAGGACACACAAGATCAATTTTAAGTATTAGGCACATTTTTTTTCAACAATTATCAAGAATTACATGTTCTCATCCATTCTCTCATGCTGGACATTTAATTAATTTCAGTGTACAGGAGCAGGCTTCTGCCACATAATCAATAAATCATGGCATTTCCTCTTTACCTTAATTTACTCAAGAGTTTGTTCATTTCTGAATATTACGTTCTTCACCATGAGGTCTAAGAATCTGAAAAGAATTCATTCCTTTTCTCCTCATTCTACTCGTTCCAAGAAAAAGGTCCTATCTTCACATCCTCTGAAATTACCTCATTTACAGTCCCTAAACATTTATTTTATTATTCCTGATATCAGTAAGAACAAGTTTCAGATGAAAGTGGAGGAGACAATGAGATGGAGTATTCTGAAATATTTCTCCTAAGGAAACTAAGATCCTGAAATATAGGAATCTATACTTTCTTTTTCTTTTTTTTTTTTTTTTTTTCTTTTTTTTTGTTACTCCACCTCACACAGAATCACACAGAAGGGTTGAGGTTGGAAGGGATCTCTGGAGATCATCTAGTCCGACACATCTGCTCAAGCAGGGTCACCTGTTGAGCATGTTTCCAAGGATTGTGTCCAAGTGACATTTGAATACCTCCAGGGATGGAAACTTCACAATTTCTCTGGGTAAATTGTTCTAGTGGTTCAATTTGTGAATGTTTACATTTCTATAAAATGTGTGGTGCTTCAACTCTGAAAATCAGTCTTCTAAAATACATCTGAATTTCTGCAAATTCATGAGGTGATAAAAATTATTTTTCAAAATACAGACAAGCAGTAAAAAACAATTACAATGCTGTCATAACATTTGTAATCTTTCTTGATGTTTTAGTTAAAATTAGATGCTTTCCTTCTTCAATTTCTGTCCCACCTAGGCAATTTGTTAAATAGAGAGTTAAAAATGCAATTATCTTCAATGATAAACCAACTTATTATCATCTTCCCATGGTGTTTATTGACAATTGTTATAAAAAAACATTCTAACCAATACTTGGATGATGCATAGAATCATTAACAAAAAGTTACAGAGCCAAATAGTTTTTTTCCTTATTTTCAAACACAACTTGATTTCAATTTTTATTTGGACATTCTGGCAGCACAAATGTAAATAGAAATCCTCTGACAGATTTTTGTTGCTGAAACACTAATAATTCCTGGAAGGCAGAGTAAAGATTTTGCTCTGAGGAAAATAATACATATTTTCTATTTTTATTCTTCTTTTCTTCTATTTTTTAAATATTTGTGTAGAGAAAAATAATGAGATAATAGATGGCTGAACAGCTGCTTCTCTTGAGATGGATGGACTGCTGGTGACAATGCTCAGCGTGTTGCTATCAGAATCAAATACAACACAACTGCCGAAGCAACCCTTAATTTTGTTGTTGTTGCTATCAGTTAACTGAATGAGGCAGTTTGATTCTAGTGTATTGCACCAAACAGCTAAGAATATGGAAGAACTTTTGGAGGGCTACAGCTTGTGGGCTGAGGGAATAATTTACAGACACAATTTTGGCAGCCTTTGGTGAAGTGAACAAGAACTTGCTCTAGATATCGTGAACAAAGTAGCTAAAGATTATATATCAAATTATGTCCCAAGAGCAAAAAAGATAATAAGTATTGCAAGCTAGCTAACTTGATTTCTAATCTGAAGTCTGATTTGTGGGCACCAGGCATCCCTATGAAATGCATATTAAATCTCATAGATTATCGATGCATGCCTTGTACTATAAAACTGACCTGCATTCATTTTGACAAAACAGAATTCATTGAAAAAAGTCTGTTTTCTTCGAGGTAGTTTTTGCTTCATACATTGTTGGTACTTTTCACTGTTTGAAGGCATATTAAATAATATAATCAAGGTACCCTATCTATGACAAGGAAAATTGTGGTAATCGGATTGAAATAAGCAGTATATTTATGTCATGCTGTTCTTGTCCTACTTGCTATCAACTCAGGTACAGGAAAATAAAACATACACAGAACTGATAAATCTGACATATTTTCAGTATTACTTTAATAAGTTGCAATTATGTGTTACCTGTACAACATTTATATATTTTTGCAAATCGCCTCTTGACAAGATAAGCACCAGTTTCATTTTACAGTTGGTTACATTACGCTGTGTGATGACTTAACATTTTTCAAGAGCAAAAGTATGACATAGTAGTTTTACATGTTGTTAAGTTTGCCTCGGTCACTGACAAATGGCTCCAAGTTCCTTACGAAGAAGAATAAATATTTCCAATATTATTTACACTTCCCCAAAAGTAACATCTTCCCAGCTGCAGCTATTAGTAAAATAAATATAAACATATAAAATAAATATTATATATATAAAATATAGTTATATAAATTAATTATGAATAATTAATTTTCAGGACTTGGTTTTAAAACGTGGAATAAATTTGAAGAATACACTGTTATGTTATTAGTAGGATCTTTTGTTGTTGTTAATAAGCACCAGCTGATAGGCTCTTAAAGATGCTATGAAACAGTATTAAAAAAAGCACAAACAAAAGGAAAATAAATTTCTTGTGTTAAAAACAAACTAATAAACAAAACCAAACTGTCACATCTCTGTAAGACAAGAATATTCAAGTATGGCTTTCCAGTGGCAGTGCTGTGTGTGAAGCCTTGCTCAAATACCTTTTTGAGTGCTTCCTGTGAAACTGAGGATCCCCTACATAATCTACCGCACAAGATAAAGTGTACTCAGAGAACAAGAAGGTGTTCAATATTTCTTTTCTTTTTTTAACTGTAATATATAACGTCACACATATTTTTCCCAATTGTATGGAACCTGGGAAGAGAACCATATTCTCAGGACAGAGAGATCTTTTAACGATTTCAATGACAAATTCTAACTAGTCAACTACCTCACATGTGCAAATGTTTTTATTATTATTACTATTACTATTAATATTATTGTTTTTATTTCAAGACTGAAACTAGTAAAAGATACATTCCTTTTTTCTTCTTCTCTAGAAAAGCACTAGAATATTGCACTAGAATAATGCACTAAGAGCCTGTCAATTTTTCAGTATATTTTTTGGTGTGCTAAAAAATAGATGTTCCACCCCAGAAGCCATTGAAAATGAGTATTTAAACATATGCAAAACAGCATTATTTCTACCCTTATTCTTACAATTAATTGAATATGTTTGCTGTTGCTGATGGTGCAAATTTGTCCTGAACAATTCAAATTTGACGCAGCAGTTGCACTATGACCTGTTGCTTGTTATGCTGCTACAGGTATTACAAAGCAGTAAATACCCAGGAAGACAAAACAGAAGCAAAAAGCAGTACAGATGCCTTTAGCTCTTACTGGAAAGATGATATTAACCTCTGTCATCATGAGTTTAACTGTAACTAAAGAAATAAAATGAAAAAAAAAATCTAACATATCTTTATTGTGCAATCCTTCCAGACATCTATTTGGCACAGCCCTTGGGATCTGTCTTGGGAATGTCTGCAGTCTGGGAAGCAATCCCTGTAGTTTCCAGTACCCAGTCACATCATTAAGCATGCTACAACAGCTTCTCTGTTCAGTAGTCTACAAAATAATAATAATGATAACACTTACACCTTGTACCTTAAAAGATTGCCCTCAAAAGAAAAGGAAGGACATTTCACTAATGGGGTATAACAAATGTTACTCCTGCAAAAAAGGTTGACTAGAGGTGAGGATAGCAGAAGAAAGCACATCTGAAGGCTTGTCTCCACCAGCCTGGGAGTGCACAGATGCAATAATCAGCATCTGCCAGGGGTTGCAGCACAGTGGCAAAATGTAACTGTTTTGAATTTGCTCTTCACTAATGCCACTGAAAAAGCATGCAGGAACTTGGTTTGCTTATAAGGATGGCCCCCTTTAGACTATAACAGTGGCATATAAGAGAAGTTGAATTAAAAGACACTGGAAACTTTTCCACTAAAGCAACTAATAATGTGCTATTGGCTTTTCACTTTTGAATATTCTGTTGTGAGTGCTACAGATTCCAGGTGATACTGTGGCAAAAACATTAGCAGTGATTTTTTTTTTTTTTTTTTTTTTTTTTTTTTGGACAGATAATTACTGTCCTGTTTCTCCTCCACAAAATCTTTGGAAGAACCATGTGTATGTGTGTGTATATATACATACACATATACATTTACATACACAAACATAGACACGTATGTATGCATGCACATATGTGTGTTATTTGGTTCTTTCACTTGAGATTTTATTGTTAACCAGAATCAAGACGAGTTCTGAATGCTTTTGCAGACTTCAACCAGGTCTCATTCACACTTCTAACAAATTTACCATATAGTGAAAATCATAATAAAGTTAAACAAAGCCTTTTTTTCTGAAAGTATTTTTTGGAAGAAAGAACAAATTAAATACACACTTCTTTATTCAAAGGGCAGTCAAATATTGGGGCAGTGATATAAAACCAGTTGCTAATGAATACTGGAAATGGAAATTTATTTTCTAATTTTCCATTATTTCATTTTAACAGATTTATTTATGGATTATATTCCATTATGGTTTTTAAGTGATAAGTAGTGAATTTCCTACAATATTCACTAAATCTATCTGCATTAGCGTGAAGACATCCATTGCCATTAGCACAGAGATTACATCTTTCTTAAGCAATAATATGACCCTATTTAAGGATCTTGCCACTTGGATCCGGATTTGTTATTAATATTTCAAGTAACAGTTTGCACTTATAACTTATTTGAAAGTATTTTAATAATTGTCTAGTAGTACAGATGAGATCTAATGCATGTTTCTATGTACAATATTTGTCTATCTCATCAAATAAGTGCATCTTATACATATATACATATGAGTACATATATGTAAAAAGAGTGTTTAAACTATACTCAGTACATCAAATCACTGTCATCAAACTCATCAAGCTAATGGGAACAAAAGGCTATTGTGAAGCAGCATACTATAAAATACAAGGAAATTATTTAAATAATATTCTCATCATTTTGTCAAAGAATAATAGCACTGAAATTACTTTACAAGTCTAGCATGAACCATAGACTCTGGTTTCTTAGACAGTGCAATGTATACCCTGAGTTTCCAGTGGTGCAATGGGTAGAAGAGAGAACTTGTCTGTGTGCCACAGCAGTGGACATCAGGAAGTATTACCACTGTTATTATCATAGTCTTTCTGTGGGATTTTATACACATCACTTCTGTAGCTTCTTATTCTGCAAGACTTTATTTTCTAGTTATGTTTTGAGTTCCTGAGATGATCCCACAGAAAAGTAAAAATACATATCCAGATACCAGAAAGCCTAAAATTAGCTGCAATATGTTTTTTTATGATGCATTGCATTCCTACTTTAAACCAAAAACCATATCAGATTTCAAGTTATGTAGCCTTTATTTGTGTATATATAAATGACTACATTGCTTACTATAAATAATTATTTTGTGAATGAACTGAGGAAGAAAAATAGAGCTTGTGATCTAATACCTTGAGATTCAGTGAAGGCAGGTTTCAACCATATCTCTAGCACATGGGTAAAGACTGTCTTCTGTTCTTCTGTTTTTCCCACCCTACAACCAATGATGGCTTCAGACAATGTCATGGCCAGGGTGGATTGTTGTTTGCTGACAACAGTTGGCAGTCTGTGTAATATACATTTCTGTCACTCGAAGCCATTGAATCTAGTTCCTCACCAATGATGACCTTCTCTTGAAGTGGGAAGAGAAAGGACACGTCTCCTCTTCTTTCATCCTCACATCTGTTTTCCTCATGCTAAGCAGACAAGTGTGCCATCCTTGTAATCTGTGTGGGGTTCTTCAGATCATGCTGCATGAAAGCAGCCATCAGTTAGCTCTGCCTGCAATACTTCTTGTCCTACACTAGCACCAGTACAGCACTCATCTCTCTCTCTCTCTTTCTCTCTCTCTCTCTCTTTCTCTTTTTGAGACTCCATTTTCACAGGAAAGCTAACGAAGACCTAACTAGAAAGTTAATCATAGGAAAAATAATTATGGAAAAGTTAATGAAGAGGTCAATAAATTTTCCCAGGCCCCCTGTGAACTTCTCCATGGACCCTGAAGCCATCAGAAGCAATAATAATTGATAGTTCATTCCTGAGCTATAAAGAACTTGTAATGTGAATGTTTAGAAAATCTGTTTCATTAGAGGTTGAGATGATGCACAGCACATATGTTCACTTTACAAATTTCAGGATAGTTCTTATAGTATTCTTTCCTTATTTAAAACCTGAATTTGTTTAGCTTCAGCTTCCTGCCAATGAGCCTCATTACATTTTTTCTGTCTGATTAAAGAACCCTTTCCTATTAACATGCTTTAAATGCCTCAAGGCTGTGATCAAACCATCTGCAACATTTTTTTTTAATCAAGCAAAATAAATCAAAATCACTAAGGTTTCATATTTCTGGAAAGATTTCCAGTCTGTTCAAAATTCCTATGACTGTTCTCTTGCCATCTTCAATTTTTCACATATTTGCAGAACTATAGATGTCAGATCAAAACTAGTAAACCCATCTTGGTCAAATACATTTTTTTTCCTTTACTTAATAGTCTCATTCATAATTTCAGGAATTAGACCAAGTACGCGTGTAATAATGTCACACTGGAAGCTTATGTTTGGCTGATTTTCCTGATGATCACAAGTTCTCTACAAGTTGCTGCTTTCAGAGATAAGGTTACTATCTAGAAAGTATAGCCTATATGCATTAGTTTTACTGAAAACCAAACCAGGACAAACAATGTTCCCTGCAACCAGCTTAACAAATAATCAAGATCACTATGTTGTTATAAATTCATGCGATCTCCAGAATTCAGAGTAAAGTATATTTTTTTCTTTCCATTTTTAAAAATTATTAATGAATGATGAATAAATAATGTATATAATGTCAATGTACACATGTACACAAGGTTTACATTGTATACAAAGGACATATTAAAAGATCCATTAAAAACTTATGTCTTCATTTATGGTCTTCATGTGAATTTACATTAAGACAGAAGAAGTTTAGTCAGTTCTAATCCATTCAGACAATGTTGTCTTGAATTCTATTTTAATTTTTACTAGAAAGTGGTGATAGCAAATTAAATGTCCTGTGATAATGAAAGTGAATTACACCAACCCTACTATAATCAAAAAAGCACAATTTTGTCAAAAAAAATGTTTCAAAATAGTTTTAAAAAGATGCATTTTTATAAACTATGTTCACTGAAATCATTTTCATGGATACCATTTAAGTCTTATTTAAGTCTTTATTCACCGTTTTCTTTGTCAGGTGTTCCTTATTTTGTCCAAGATCAATGTCATTCTGGCAGGCTAATAATTACCTAGGTTGTTTCTTCAAGCATTTTGAAATACTGCAACATTAGCTGTCTTCCAGCCCCCTACAACTTTTCTACTGTCCTGTAATTTATTGAAAATCAATAGCAACTATTCAGCTGATTCTTCTGAAACTCTAAAATGTGAATTATCTGATCAGTAAGAGTGTAGTAAGATGGAATGTCACCTGGAATCATGGTAGATCAAGGGGGAGACTGATTGATTGATTGAATGATTGATTTTTTTAAGGGAAAAGGAGAGGACGTATTTCTTTTCTGAGAATTGAAGAGAATACAATTTAAGTGAAAAAAAAAAAAGAAGAAGAAGAAGAAGAAAGAAGAAGAAAAAGAAAAAGAAAAGTCATGTAGCAACTGATGCAAACCTCCAGGGTGAATTCTTTGCCTCACTGAAGTCAATAGATTCACTTCTGTCAAGATAAGATTCCACTCCTCATACAAGGTTTTGATGTGTGTGGTAGTTTACTTCTCTAGTACTATATATGTACTTTTTAGCATTTTCATATTTTATTTGTTCTCTGACTTATGAAATCATTTATATTAGAAGATGCAGAATGGCTTGAAAGAAGTGTTCCATATTTGAACTGAGCCCTACTCATTGAAGACAATTTTTTTATCTGTTTTAGTTTGATTTTCTTTGTTTGCTTATTTTCAGGGATATGCCTAGATGTAAGATATCTGTGCTACAGAGATGTTATTTACTTCTTATACATTTACTTTGCAAAATGATTATAATAATACAACCAGTACTACTTTTCTACAAATTCTTATACTTATTGTGAAATTCATAAAATTATCAATGAACATATTCTTATAGTATTATAACACAGTGGAAAGTTGATCCTTGGTATATGAGTTTACAGATTAGTTTCAAAATATTGACTGCTAAGAAGAGAGAATATAAATTATAAGTTCTGTGAGTAAAATTTAATAAATGTTATTAAATGCATACACATAAAAAACCCTGATTCCTATATAGCTACAACATCTTAAAAAAAAAGAGAGAGAGAGAGAGAAAGAGAGAGAGAGAGAGAGAGAGAGAGTCTTCTAACATCTGTTATTTCTTTAAAATCAAAAAAAAAAAAGAAAATACTGAAGACTAGAGTTTCTGGCATTTAATGCCTATTTACTTGCAGAATCATGAAACAACTAGCTTTAAAGATTTAGGTGAGAGGAAACTTTTTAATGAAATTCAAGCTCATAGCAAATGATATGGCAGTTTTATTGCAAATAGGAGGAGAGTTCAATGTAATGTCAAAACGAAACAGCAGTATATGTGAAAACAAAAGCAATTATAGCATACATGATTTGAGAGCACGTTCCTGTGCTACATTTCAGTTTAGTTGAGGCCTTGTATAGTACTGTTTCCAAACTTAAACCCTTTAGGGCTATGACAAGCCTACAAAGAAAAGAATTCATAAGTAAATGATAGCTTAAACAAAATTTTCAGAGTTGTAGAAAAAGTGTATAATTGCATTCTATCAGTTCATACTACATTATTCTATTAATTCAAAGCTATATTTAATCACAAAAAAGGCTTTGTAAATTCAACTAAACTGTAATCTTGTTAAATTAGATATGTAATTATTCTCTCACATTGAAATAATGTTTTAGCTACAAAACTCAAGTATAAGTAATTTGGGAAGTTTTGATTAAGGTAATGTTTATTTCTATTGGTCTGTAAGTAATTTCCTTAAAAAAGGCATCTAAATTCAGAAAACCAAAAACTGAGCTTGACTATCAAACAGACTATGAGTAGCTCAGGATATTTGTAATCAGGACAGAGAAAGCTTCCAAAAGTTAAAAAGAAAAAAAAAAAAAATCAGATATAACTCTTAAGAGATAACTATTAAGTACTGCATCCAGTTCTGGGCTGCCCAGGACAAGAGAGACATGGAGCTACTGGAGAGAGTCCAGCGTAGGGCTACGAAGATGATCAGAGGGTGGAGCATCTGCCCTGTGAGGAACGGCTGTGAGAGCTGGACCTCTTCAGCCTGGGGAAGAGAAGCCTGAGGGGGGATCTGATCAATGTGTATAAGTACCTGAAGGGAGGGTGTCAAGGAGACGGGGACAAACTCTTTTCAGTTGTCCCGTGTGACAGGACAAGAGGCAATGGGCAGAAATTGAACCACAGGAAGTTCCACCTGCCTGAATGTGAGGGAGAATTTCTTCCCTGTGAGAGTGACGGAGCACTGGAACAGGTTGCCCAGAGAGGTTGTGGAGTCTCCTTCTCTGGAGATATTCAAGGCCTGCCTGGATGCAACCCTGTCTACCATGCTCTGAGTGATACTGCTAGAGTCAGGGGTTGGACTAGATGATCTCCAGAGGTCCCTTCCAACCTTACTGATTCTGTGATTCTATGATTAAGCAATAACTTAACTATAGTCACACACAAATCCCATTAAGTAGGTTAAAACATACGCTTAATATCTATCTTGCATATAATTGATTTTAATATTAATATTAAAGAGAGTTTATATACATGAATTCTTCCAACTGAAACTTTAACCTCCTAATATGATCATACTCAGTGACAAAAATTATTTTACTTCTCTTGAATAATGTTTCCTGATTATGTCTCGTCTAGTTTAGGAGTTATGATTCATGCTAATAATTTTGAAGTTGTGTGACTCTCTTGATTTTTCTATGAAATCAAATTGGCTCAGAGCAATCTCAGTTCCTAGGGTATGGGCAGATTAAAATGAATGAACAGGAGCTTAGAGGGGAAAGAAGACATTTGCAGGGGAGGAAAAAATAAAGCAGAACTACGAGTATTTCCAAGGCAGCTGACTCATGACAGATGCAAGACAGGGAACAGTCTAGTGTTTTTCACCTCACAGCCTGGCAACATTTCTCCATTGCCCTGTTTTTTCCTGAACTTTGTCTGCCAGCTGCAGCACAGCTTGTCATTACATTTCGCTTTAGTTGTAGGACTGACTTAGAGTGTATGGAGGCTGTGTCAGCGATAGGGTGTGTCAGGCACCTGGTCCAGCTGTTGGCAGCACGCTCAACTCTTGAAGAGTGAAAAGAGGCACACAGAGCTTCCATTAGAAGTTGGTGCAGTGACCTAAAATTAGACGCTTCAAATATTGCAAAGCAAATCACAGACATATTGTTATTCTCATTAATTTATTCCTTTATTTCAGAGTATTTGATATCTAGGGAGTGGAGGGTGGAGACACTCTTCCCACATAAACATTGTCACAACAATTTATAAAGGCATTTACACCCAACAGGGATAAAATTCACTTAGTTTATCACCAGTAGAAGATCGAAAAGATCCAAGAAGCTCTGAGAACACAAGGAAAAATGGTATTGCATGCAGGAGTCTTTAGATAAGTGTACTTGTAAGGAAGTGAGATTTGAAAATGGAAAAACTCAGGCGTTATTCCTGTCATCCTAAACTAGACTATAAAATGGGTCAGATAAATCTCTCCATGAAGATATCTATTTCTCTTCTTTGACCATAAAGGAATTCTAGGATGACTAGCACAAATTCAGATCTCTAAAACTCATTTTTACTTTTTTTATACTTCATCTTTTTTTGTTGTTGTTGTTGTTGTTTTTTGTTTGTTTGTTTCTTCATAGTCATATCACTTCTGGATTTTTTTCTCATTTTTTTTGACATTCTATTACGCTGTTTGCCTTTTTATTTTTCTTCTGCTTGTCTTCAGATATTTTGGCAATCATTCTTCTATAAATTTCTTCCTAGATTTTTATGAAAGCTTGGGGTAAATAGGTCAGACTTAGATATCGGACTTCTAGATATGTAGGTAGGACAGGAAAATATGACTGAACATAAGCAACTTGACTGCAGAAACTGGAAATACTGGCCAACAAAAAATTAAGAGAGAAAGAAAAAAAAAGAACTTGTGAAAGAACAAACTCCAAGACCAGCTGGAAAGAAAGAAAAATATTGAAAGATTAGATGAGTAGAAGTTCTTTGATGTATGCCAGAAACATATTTCACAAATGATTTGGGGGAAAAAAAAAAAGGGTCAAAAACAAATGCAAAAGTCCATTAAACTACTGAAAACTGGAAAAAGTCTATGAAGTAGAAGAAATTCATCTTAATCAAGGGAAAAGAAATAAATTCTCTTCAACTCTTCAGCATAATTCTGGAAGTAAAAGATATTACACATAAGTCTGCAACAAAGAAGTCAAAACATATGCACAATAAGCGCATACCCCTGAGCTAAGTGGCTTGTGGTAAGTGAACACTTGTGCCACCTTTTATACTTTAAATGCATATCATAGTTAAATTAAACAATACTATGAGACATCCTCAGCACTGGAACTTGCTTATCTATATTGTTAAATTGCACTTTCTTGTACACTTAGTCCACTAAACCACTATCCTCAACAACCTCTATGTGCAGTTCAGGACATAGGCCAGGAGCCAGTCTTAAAAGGCAGATTACATGAAGCCACCTTATTCTGGGGTCTGAAAGCTTAACAGTATGTCTATGGACCATTTTTGTGACAGTGAATGGTCACAGAAACATTTAAATTATTCATGCAATGGTCTAGCCCTAAAAGCCTGAACAGACAATTAATGAGGAGCTTCACAGAGGAACAAGTCAAAGATCAGGAAAGAAAAGAAATAAAATCATTAAAGGAAGAGAAAGAAAAAAATCATCATACCCACGGAGGTATGACAGTATTTATATTGAAAAGCCAAATTTCAAGTAGAATACTTACAGAATAAAGAAGTTAAAAAAAAAATCTGTCTGGCTACCTAGAGTTTTCCATCAAGTCAAGCAATTCCTCCAGGCAGTTATGTATTCGTAGTGCCTAGAGAATCAAAATTTAGATTAAATTTATGAGCTTAAATAATTATGTATACATATGTTACTGTGTATGAAAACATCTTTGTAAGAAGTAAGAAAACTGTTTGCAGGGAAAAAATGAGAAAGATAGGTGGAGAGAAAAGAAAGAAAGAAAGATCATCTGTGGAAGAAATCCCATTAATTTCTTGTATTTTCAATAGGACCTTTCATTAAAATCATATAAGTAACACAGGGAAGTAATTAAGAATGCAAAATGTAAGATACAGCAGATTAAAAAAATGATTCCAAGAAGATGTATTGTAAGATTAAAGGATTCTCTTTTAAAAATCTTCAAAGGGAGTACTAATTATTAGCACATACAACAAAGATATGCCTGCTTTAGGGAGGTGGGGAGCATATAGATGAGCAGGGAGAGAATCCATGCCTGAAGATCACTGCTGAAGAAAGGGTATTAGAAAGAGCATTCAACAACTCATTAAAATTAGCAGGCTATTAAAAGGCCAACAGCAAAACCCATGTAATACACTCAGGGTTTCAGTAATTCTACAGCATGAGGCAGAAAGGGCCAAGTTCCCAGGTAATATTCAATTGAGAGCTGGGAGATGCTGTCCTCACTACTGTCCTCTTCAGACATGGGTGCAGACAGGAAGGAATGTAAGTGTCTTTCTTTTCTCCCTCACAGCACAATGTGGTAGAGATTTCTTCTGTAACTACATGATTGCAGTTCCTGAATGAACTTCCTTCTGGTTCATTCTCCAGTGGAACTGCTGAAAACCCCTTTTTGCTAAAATTGATAAAGACTCTAAGGGAATAGTACATTTTCTGCAAGGCCCCAAAATAGATTAATGCTAAGAAAATGCTCTAGGATGATGGATAAAAAGAGGAGTTGATGGCAGAAAGGCTATATGAAGTTTAGTCAAGAGAAAGAAGACCTATTTAAAGTCTAGAAGATTCTGCATAGAATCAGATAACGCTTTGTCTTTTAAGGCATCTACAGTTACCTCTAGTGAAGACCTATTGGCTCTCCACATTTTTTTGTGGTTTAAATAGAAAACTACTGACTTTATGGTGACATAAACCTTCCAGTAGCTATATGAAGGCAGGATCCCCATTCTTTGATGAGCAACTAGGCCACACAGTGTTGTGTGCCTGGCCCAATTAACCTTGATTTCTTTCTTACACGGTTACAGTAGGAGAGAGGAAGCACTTTTTTAGTCAATAGCCTGTTAGAGAGAACCCTTTTCTGGGATATAAGAAATATACCTATGAATCTCTTAAGGATGAAGGGGAACTGAACACAAGTGTCCCACTTCATACTCCCACCAGCTCTTGAATTAAACTGGGACAGCAGCACCAAGGCTGTTGACGGTGCGATCAAAATAATAACAATAACTAACCTTTTTAGTGATTATGATGTAAGTGTGCATCTTTAAAAGAAAAAGTCAGGATTATAGAAGATGTAGACATTTCTTTGTCATCTCAAATCGCTGAACAATGGAATTTAAGAGTCAGTCATCAAAGTCCTTGGATTTTGTCTTCTGTATTTAGGCAGCTTGCAGCTTGTGTGCTCAGTGTAGGTGAATGACTATTCCAAAGTCTACCTGTTTTGACTTCTCTTCTTCAAAGCCTAGATTTCCTCCCCCCCCCCAGACTGCATAAGGAGTTCAGATGAAAACAAAGCAGTTCAGAACATGTATGGACTGAACTTACATAGCATTATGAGACTGAGCATATATCATTTATTCAAGGGCTTTGTTGATTACTCCTCTATTCAAGACCCATGACTGGAGAAGGAGAAAAAGTGCCAAAAAATCCAGGAAAAAAATGTGGTAGGAATTTTTAGACAGAAAAGTGCAGTCTGTGTGATCTTTGCCTCATCTAGGAGTCTCATTCAACATTTCACATTCAGCTGTGGGTTCTAAACATCAGATAACATGAATTGTAGAAACTCTCTCTTAAACACCTAATGAAACTATTCTGAAAACAAATAATATGCACGGCATCAACATGGTTCATATACATAAAATTCTTGTTACAGTTTTAATCACTCCGTATAATTATATATACAACAACAACAAAAAAAGCTTTGAAACAAATTACAATGGAAATTCTAGATATTATTTACACACTGGCAAAACTATGATATCAAATGATAATTTATTTTCTGGACAATATGAGAAGCTTTCATTTTTTTCTTAAAAGTCTAAACTTGTATCCTTTAGTGTAAAATATCTGCCTTTTAACTCCTTGTTTATTTGTCATCCTAGCCAATGTTTGCTCTATTGCTTCTTTTATATGTTCTGTTTTGTTAAGCTGAACTGTGCATTAAATAACTGTTTAATTTGTACATGATGCTACATAATACACTGAAAGCAATCTGAATATGATCAGATGAAGTTTCATTTTAGATCATGATCCATTTTAAAAGGATTGTTTCTGAAGAACTTGATTTTTGGTTATCTTTATACCAAAGATAAATACTGACACCAATGAGATGAATCACAAATCATCATATTCTACTTTGGTTCAGTTGCTTTTGCAAGGGCTAATTATCTGGTCATATTCTACTAGTGGAATCATGGACAGATGATTCTATTCTTTCTGCTAGCACGTATAATTCACTTGGCCTTACATCTGCAGTTTGTGTTTGTTATACTCAGACACAAATTTTTATCAGTTACCTCTATTTTAGAAAGAAGACTAAAAGCTGCATTCCTTCTTAGAGGTAAACATATATTCATGCAGTAATCCATTTAGATACTAAAGAGAAATAATTTACAAATAAATTATTGAAGAATGCAGTCAGTTGAAAGTAGAATTAAAGTCTTGAATGTTTCTCAAGAATAAGCAGTAGAGAAAATCTTTATCTAAAAGCTGTGACATATTTAAGCAATGAAGCTCTCAGTACTGCATAAGCAATAAAGCTTACAATATGGCATGAGCACCTGGAATTGGCTTTAAAACCAAACCAAATTGCAAAACCCCAAGAAGCCTGTGTCATCTTGTAAAGTACTGGATTTGTATCTATTTTTAAAGATAATTCTACAAGAATCTATGTGGAATCATTGATAGTAGGATTTCTGTCAAAATGCAAGACCTCAAACTAGCTCTGTCATGTAACGTATACTCTGTATTCCTTCACTGATCTTTGGAATTGCTCTGAAACCCCAGTGTGTGCAAAATTCAAGCTGAGAAGGGCTTGTGCAAAGCCCTGAGTGTGCAAAAGATGGAAATTCGAATGAACAAATATCAGAGTAAACTCTTTAAAAAGTTCTTGACAGATGATTTTTTATTTGTATGCAGTGAATAATAAACAAACAGCATAAACTGCAGAAATTAGTGATAATATGACAGTATCTATCCAAAATATATGTACTCTTTTGGTAATGAAAGTGTCAAAAAGTATAAATGAAATTAAAAAGGATTTTTTTTTTTTTTTTTAAGGAAAGAAAGCTAAATGAATGGAATTGCCCTTACTAAGTATAAAACTTTTTTTTTTTTTTTCTTGTATGGTATAAATTGGTTAATTTTGAAGCAATTTCATAGCAATAAAAATAATATCAGAAAGGAAACTAACATGACAGAACCTGCTGGTGTTTTGGAAATAACAGTTGTGTTCTCATTTCAGTAGACACTGTCAGATAGTACAGCAAGCTTGAGGGCTGAAGTGTTATATTTTAGGTTTTTATCTACTGTGCAGAGAAGATAAAGCACACCATTCAGTGTAAAATACAGTATTACACATTTTTAATCTGGATCAAAGTTACATTTTGAAGAAAGGCCAAGGGAAGAAAATTGTTATGTTTCAGGTTTAATAGACATTCACTGTAATGGCAGAGTGAGAAAAAAATGTATTTGGTCCAGAATGGAGATTTGCACATCCAAATTCACACATTGTCTTTTCAATGGCAGGTTCATATTCCTGTTAAAGGTGAGCTAATTTTTCAGGACACTTAAAACACATTATTTAGTAAAGATTTTTTTTGTGTAGCTGAAGATATAGAGAATAATATTTGCAATAGAGCATGTTTGGTCTGTTATAGCTCTCATCTTACCTGTATTTAGAGTACTGAAGATAAATAGAGGTGACTTTTTTTTTTTTTTTTTTGTTATATTTAAGCCATTTTAGTTCACACTATTTGTTATCACATGCTATCATTCTTTCACACTAACCAGTTTCAAACAGCTCATTTATTCTAAGTCTTTCCAATATGCACTGAGAATATTACTTGCAATTTTGGGGCAAAATGAGAAGACCTGAACAACAATATTTGATAGATCATTATACATTTTTCTGATAAGGTACCATAACTACCTGAAAACTGTTCAAAACCCTAAGTGATTTTAAGACTGGGAAATTACTGGGAGAATATCAACTGTTTATCATAATTAATTGTCCATACTGTGTGCACATTCAAACTGAGTCAATAAATAAAACAAATATCAAGGAAGAAAAAGAAATGTGTTAAGCAATTGTAGGTAGACTTTATATCCATAAAAAATCCAGGTATCTGGAATCTATGAATGGCTTCTGTTTTAATTTCCATTAAATAAGTATATTATCTAAAACTCTAAGTGCTAACAGTGTTCAGAACATTTTGCTTTATGAGAAATTAAGATGAAATAAGAAGCACCATAATTTTTAGTGCAAGTTTAGACCTCAGAGAAGAGTTCAGCAATCCTTCAAAGTGGTATACATGACTGTATTAGATTCTTTCTCAGGCTGAAGACTTAATGCCTTTACAAACTTAGTAAGGTCTAAACAATGTCACTATTCAGAGCGGGAAGATGGTGTCAGTCATTGCACAGCTGAAATCTCGCCTCCACGGGATGGGGAGTTCAGAGCTCAGAAGAAGTCAGGAGCAGGCACTTCTTCAGCCTCTCAGAAATGTTTCCCAAATCTGCGAAGTGGTATATTTCAAACATGAACCATGGCTTCCTCTAGCCTGCCTTCAGGTTGCCCCATGTCTTAGATGCAAAATGAAACTGTTTGAAGGAAGAACAGATGTTTGGGAATGTTTCGATTGCGTAAACTGTGGTTGAATAATCAGCAGAAAATGTAAAAGGAAAGAGAACTCGGCACAAATCTTCCCACTTCTGATAAGACAGTGAGTGAAGTACAAAACCCCACACACTATAGACAAGGCACATGCCTCTGTGATTCCCTCTGGAATTTCCAGAGCAAACTGTGGGATATTGAACAAAGTGAAAGATTCCCCACATAGGATATGGATATATAGTTTTCTAAATTTATCCACTACCCAAATGAAACACCTCTATCTTTCGAAGACAATGGATTGTCTCATGGAGCTTCATGATAGCCGTGCTATATAATTTATAAAGCAATCATGAACAAACCAAATCATTTTTTCTTTTTTTTTTTTTAATTTATTTTTAATCTAAGTAGCAAATAATTCCTTTAAATAAGATTTTACGAAGCTGTTTTTATGCAGATCACTTGCATGGCATATGCAAAAGATTAATTTGTTCCAGTAGGGTTTTTTCCATTTTTTCCCATTATAAATGATTTTAATTCATGTATACATATTTCTCATATTTCTGGAAGCTTCTAGTGTTATCCACAGAAGGGATTCATTTTAATTAAACCTACTTTGGCATTCACTTTGATGTATGTTTGTAAATATGCATTTTCCATTTTCCTTTTTCCTTCACACTCTTTTCATCTGAAGGCCCATTAAACATGGAGAAAAATCTACTCAAGAAGAGTAGATTTTCTTCAAAAATACTAAAAAATGTTTTATCTAATCTGGACAGTTTAATTAGATAAACCTTTATATTCTCAAGTGGAAGAGTAAATTTTCCGTTGTTATTTAATTTCTTATTCACAGTAAAAAATGTACAAAGGTATAACTTAGTTTGCATTTTAATTTTCTGTTCATGGTGATATTGATATTTATCTTGCAAATGCATGGAATTTTTTTAAGGTGTTCTTATATTTAAGACTTGTCAGATAATAATTACCTGTCATGACCAAAGTTTGATATTAGACATCTGAATTCAGCTGATAATTTCCTGGTAGTAAAATTAAAAGTGAATCACAACTGACTTTCAGATTGCTCTAATATGTATTTAAAGTAGAAATTTTTAGCTGTCATTGCTTGGTGTCTAGAAGCTGCTCCACCCAGATAAATAAATCCTTTTGAGAACTTAACATTACTCAGAAAAAGCTTATGAGATTTTATTTAAAAATCACTGTTTTGTGAAACTTGAATTTTGAGAAAATCTGTCAGCATAGTTTTTTTTAAGAATTTGATTTCATGTGAAACTATCATGATATTCAGAGCTGTGTAGAAAAGTTAATTTGTGTAGGAAAAAATAAAATAAAAGCTAAGATGGATTATATATAGAAAGATATCTTAAATCTTCTCATACAACCTATCTGGCATAGCACTTTAAAATAGAGATACTCGGTTTTGTTTGGTTTTATTCACTGGTTTACTTTTAAGTCTTCAGTTGATTCGGTTTGGAAATGATAGAATGTTAATAATTACTGCAAATATGCTTTCCAAGTCTCCAAATCTACTTATTTTTAGCACACAACTAAAGATGTTTGAAAATAAGTATTCTTTGATTTTGTTATATTACATTGCATATATACAGAAAACTCTCAATAGCTTGATGTCGTATTCATTTTAAAGCTTAGAATCCATGAATTTAAGAACATGAATAATTTGGCAATTGAAATAAAAAATCCTTCACACATGAATGAAGTTCCATGTTTTCACTTTTCAGGATATTAATGTGAAAAGATTTTTTCTTCTACATACACAACTGGATCATACTGACCTGAAATATGTTTCATGAGCATTAGGAAGACAATAGGCAAAGAGAGAAAAGCAGTAAAAAAACTAGGGTTTTTTTATACTTTGAAATTTGTCTTGTTATAGGAAGTATGATTGTTTGTCTTATAACTTAATACATGATAAGAATCATACCAACCCTACTAGATATTAAATCCTCTGCAGTCAATCAATATAAAACAGCTTATGAGAGAATAAAATATGGTATTCCAGAGGTTTGTATCTTCTGTTATTAAGCTGTACACTTAACGAGTGTAGGCATATGTGTACACATCTGCAGTACAGCTTCAATAGTCTACTGAGTTAAATTTTTTATCCACTTTTTAATTTCTTCTATTGCTACCCTGCAGATTCAATCTCTAATATAGTCTCTGAGCAGTGTCAAAAAAGAATTTATGCAACTTCTCATGTCTATCAAAATGTGTCTTACTCAGATTTTTTTAGCACTGTATCTACAAGAAAGAAATGATAGCACATGTAAATTGTTTCTCTCATGGCAGATAGAGTATTTTATGGAACTGTTATAAAAGTTGCCTGAAGAATGTCACAACAAAATATAATATAATAATAGAACAATATTTTAGCTTGGTGTTTCTTATCTGCTTTATTGCAAAGAACATATAATGCCGTCATCAAAATTGAAAGGAAAAATGTGTTTCTCATTTTCAAAACAGAATTTTAAAAAATTAGATTGAGATTCTTCATTAAGGAAAGTAAAATATATGCAATCTAGCTTTCATATAGTCTTGATACCTCCTGAGAACATACCTCCTTATTGTTATGGTTTTAATTTTATAGGAAAAAACCCTACAATTAATTCAGCAAGTAGCAAAATTGCTGTTTAAAGTAAATTAATTGACAATATACTGAGAAGATCTGAGAGATAAATTGCATCAGTTATTAACTCTAATTTGGATGAATAGACCATCTATTCCAGATCATCCAAACATTCCAGATCTGTCAAATATCTGAAAAAATCACTATTTCTTCATAAGTTTAGTACCATCAGCTTCAAAGGATGAGGAACAATTCTCATGCCATATGATATTTTCTTGTTTAATGTTTTACTGCAAAAAAAAAAGAAAAAAAGAAAAGAAAAAAAGAAAAAAAGAAAAAAAAAAAAAAAGGAAAAAAGAGTAGAGTCAGTGAAATTGCCCAAAGAGTCTAGAACCTTACAAAATTATTCTAGAAATAAACAGAATTTAGGGAAAGCATATTCCTACTTTATTCTCTCAAAAAAATGATTTGCTACCCTACACTATTTCAACACAAGTCTGTTATTAAATCTGTTTACCTCAAAATTTATCAAAACTCTTCATTACCACTTGGATTGTGATAGGAACAAAAAAGGAAGAGCAGGTGTAACTAATGCAATTTCCCTTTTTTTTTTTTTTTCTCTAAAGAAAAGAAAAAAAAAAAAAAAAGAAAAGAAAAGCAATCAATTAGAATGTAAATTGCATACTGTAATTACCATCAAGATATGCTTAGTTGAAGGAAATATTCTGCAACCTGAATTAGCAATGATGAATCTTTGTTACAAAAAGCAAACTCTTACCAGATCTCTACCACCTATGTACCTCCTGAAGAAAACAAAACCACAAATGACAGGCTTAGGATTAAAAAAGCCACAAATGCTTTCACAATTTACATCTCCTAGAATGATAATCAGTGTGATGACCAATGTTGGGTTCAATGGCTCTTTAATAAAAATAAGCAAATGCTAAAACATCTTTAAGGTAGCTAATGATAAACTTGTTTGTATTTAAATGCCTTGAGACTAATGCAGAATTATCTTGTGGTATGACTGTACAGCTGCTTGCATTTTTTTCATAACAGATGCTGAGGGTAAAGTTACATAAATGGACTGCTACAGGACTATTACTGGAAACATTGTAGTGAATAATTTCTTCAAAGATGTTTATTAAAAGGAAAAAAAATCACTGTGAAAGAAAGCAGTCCTTTAAATGCAGGCACTAACTTTGATACTGAAATAACTACTGAAATACTTTTTTTCTTAATTTTTTTCTTGAAACTTTTCCAGTCATTGAAAGGATTAAATAATTGTAAACATATAAAGAAAAACTTGAGAAGAGTAATCTGCTGGCAGAATTAAAAGAATGTTATGTTGATCACACTTTTTAAAAACATACAGAAAACATTTCAGCAAAGGGCTCTTCAGGCTATCAGACAAGAGTATAAGGAGATAGCTGATGCAAGAGAAAGTTGGCAGTTTAAAATATAAGGTGCAAATGTTTAATAATAGGTTAAATTGATAACTGTTGTATTCTTTATGATTGGATTTTTTTAAATTCAAGATAAAGATATTACATTAAAATAAATCTAGTTCTAAACATATTCTTGAGAACGAAACTTAAAGAATATTCTAGTTTTAAAATCTATCTGTAAGAGTCAGCTATAGCCTTCCAGCTATTATTTTGTTTTATGACAGGACCTCCATCCATATTTCATGTACCATGTCTCATTTCCAACAAACTGACAACAATGGTTTTGTTATTAGGAGTTAGTTTTTTAAAGGATTTTTCATCAACATTACGTTATTGACAAGTTATACCATCAAATCCTGAATATCACATTCTCCTATTATTTAACATGGATTATGAAGATTATGAAGAAATGATTATCTACTAGTGTCTGTTTATACCAGAAAATCTCTGCCATATATACTCCAATAGACAACTTTGAAGTTCAGCAGTAGACTTCAAGCACATGTAGTGCAAAATTTAACCAATCTAGTTATGTAACATCTTACTATCTT
This sequence comes from Rhea pennata, assembly GCF_028389875.1. Lineage (NCBI taxonomy): Eukaryota > Metazoa > Chordata > Aves > Rheiformes > Rheidae > Rhea > Rhea pennata. The sequence continues at coordinate 141,113,734 of NC_084663.1, read as the reverse complement.
CTAGCATAAGTGATCCAGTTATATTAATATTTTTAATCTATTATGATTAAGTTATAAGTTATGAAATACTACATCAGCTAGGTTAATATCTGTAATCAGTTAATCTTTTTTTTTTTTTTTTTTAGTGTCAAAGGTGATTCCTAGCTTCAGCATCTTAAAATGGGTATTATTTGCTGTCATACACTCATATAAACAAAACAGAATTTCTATCTTCCATATCATAATGTTTGCACATTTAGCACAGGCTATTTCAGTATCATTTCCACATGCCCTTCTTTCATAGATCAGTTTGATCAAAACAACCTGTTTTATCTGTAACCAAATTCCTTTCTTTTCTGCCCTGAATTTGTACCAGGATTCAGACCACTATTTTAATTCAGCTGTTCAAAAGCCTTCCATTTCCCTAGCCTCAGGAGTATATCTGTCCCAAGAACAGTAACCTCTCATGCTCATTTTACTAGATGCCTGAAACTACAAACCAGTCAAAACACCTGTGTGTTCAGTATAGCATGCTGGTAGGAGCTGGGCGTATTCTAGGAATTCACTTCTCAAGGGAAAAAGAGAGATAATTGTCTACTCAGCTTCCTGAGATTAGGTCTGAAGTTCCTGTTTCTCCTTTCAGATTAGGTGCCTTAGAGCAAGAGCACAGGGGGAAAAAAATCGTAGCAAAAATCACTGCTTCTTCATTTCTGGCACTAAGCTGTAAGGAAGAGAGAGAAAATTATTTTGGCATGAGAGATTGTTTAAAGATTTTGTTCAACAATGTAGTCACTGCTTTTGGATGGGAACAATTCTCTACCTAAAATTATTACCTTGATTAATAACTAAATCTTCAGAAGCTAAAGTGATATATGTTGTGTAAGAATGGGAAGGGAAGGCCTTAATGCGTATAGAAATGTATATGCGTGTATAATTATACAAGAGGACTTGGGATAATTTTGTTTGTTTTAGTTTTTGTTTTTTCGAAGACTCTAAGGATCTGGATCCTTGATTCAAGGCAAGGATCATAAACAAGAAACATAAACTTTCAATCAGTTTGAATTTAGAACAAACTGCAGAGAAAAATGATCATATGAAGTATATCTCTTTTCGTATTTTAATGAAAAAAATTACAGTAACATTTGTTAAAGATCAGAAATAGATAATTAATAGTTTTAATTCCAGTTGCCAAATTTCTGCAATTATGGAAAATTGTCACTCTAATATGTAAATCAAATATTCTATGTGCCAGCTTTCTAAAAAGGTTGAATCTTGTAATTGTCACTTTCTGTTTAACATGTTTGGGATACGTGATAATCACTGCAATATTTTGGCATTATATTACTCACTTTAAAGAACAATTGCATCCAAAGAGGTATACTTTCTGTTCCTCTCGATCCTCTTCATTAGTGGTTATAGCACTTAAACTAATTCTCTATCTAAGAACCTCACTGCACTAGCTTACTCTAAGCTCATTTCTTCATCCAGAAAATCACTCTGAAAGAAAACACTGATTCATTCTACAGTTGCAGGCTTAGGAAACAGCTTGTACAAAGATTTAAAGTCAGTAAAGTTTAAGGTCAATAGTACGTGTGGGTGTAGGGAAGATCCTTGATCTCTGAGATAAAAATCTTTGGCAAATGGTGGGGAAGAAACGTGTATATGGAGGCAGAGAGATCTTCACACTCTAGTAAAAGTCTTCAGATCCAAATTAGCATATGAATACAGATACGTCCGCATTACAGACCAGGACAAGGCAAATGTGCTTCAGCATATATTTTCTATTTTTATGTGGTTTTTATTTTCTGCAATGTGCATTGACATTCAGTGTGTTAATAGTAGAAGAGTTGCATCTCCCCAATGCCTGGTCATGCCAAGTGGCATCCTGAAACTGGAGGACCAAACCTTGTGACAGGAACAGGCACTGGTCTGGCTGCTATGCATGGGATTCACTCTTATTTCCATGGGCATGCTCGTTGTCAACAGAGAAGACCTAATTTTCCTATCAAGTCCCATGAGTAGGTCAACATTTTCTGATTAATTGTTTATACACCTAGCAATTTTAGCATGAACCTGTGGTCTGTATCTACACATAAGAGAATATAGTGATGACATTATAGATAATTTTCACAATTTATGATTTTCAGAAGAATAACTGAAGAAAAAACAGTCAGAGGCAGCTGACTTTGCTATTAACACCTTTACTGAGCAACCACTAAGACTGGCAGTGATCTGTGGAACATAAACACCTACCTACTTCGAACAAGATTAGCCTTGTCCTGCAGCATGGATAAGATTATGATTAACGGATTGCAGGGAGCATTGATCTTATTTAACTGCAGACATGCAGTTTGCCTTTGAGCTAATCATTCATTCTTCTTTTCTGCTCAGTGGCGAATAGTAGGCACTTGTGGGGCATGATTTTTGTGACCTGATTATGTGTCTATATCATCAAGGCAAACAAAGATATGCAGATTCCTATTTCTCTACATTTACTACAGTGGCAGCCTAAAGCGACTATCTCAAACAAACATATTAACAATAGAGATGTCACTAACTAGGCAACATGAAGCTCATCCTCAGTGTGCAATTCCAGATCAGCCCCCACATTAGATTAAACTCATTGTTGAAAGTCAACTAGAATTACATATTCTAATACATATTTCTTTTCCATAAATATATGTGAATGTGCAAGTATATTTGCATACATATAAATGTGGTATTCCTTTTGGATAGTTGTAATTTGTAATGAAACAGGAAATTTCATTACTTGTTAATTCCTCTAGAATTCAACCAGAACTCTCAGCTCTGTGTTCATAATGTTTACTGTTTCAGAAGTAATTAAAACACTAATATTTCAAACCACAAGGCACTGATATGCAGTGTCAAATTTGATAAGCATTTAGATTACTTACTGGGCTCCTTTAATTGCTATAATATCTGAGCATTCAAATCAGTTTCATCTAAAACATTAAATATACTTGCCCATTACCCTTAGAGGAAGGGAAGTATAGCTGGGCATTAAGGAAGGAAAATATTGCAGAATAGGTATTAAGATTGTTTCCATTTGAGCCAGACTGCTTGCCTTAAAACAATCTAAATGTGCTGATGCATGGCTCACTAGTCTACCTATGCCCAGTCATTTTCTCATCCACCTTTCTTTCTTTTCTTTTTTTGAAAGATGTTGCAACCTTTATTGCAAACTTCAAAATTAGTATTTGTGCAATGTCATACAATCTCCACTGCATGAAAATAATAATGTATGCAAACTTGTTTGATAGTTTGGTAGAGAAGATAAATTTCTATATAAAATTCTTCACAGTATATAGTTCCTATCCATCATACATTCTGTAGACGTATGGCATTCTAACAAGATTTCCCAGAAATAAACTATATTCATCATTGGTGAACTTAAATGCTCAGCAAGAATCAGCTGAATAGTAAATTTACAGTCAAGTTTCAGAAACATGTTCAGTTTTACATGACATTTTTACTCATGTGGTTGACTTCATCTATACAAATGTATATTTATTCACTGAAAATATAATAATAATTAGCTGGATTAAGATAGATGGTTACTGAAATCACTTCCTGTCTCAGAGCAATGCGTTATTTCATCTGTTGCAAGCTGATGAATAAGTAAACATAAATATATGGAGCTGGAGACAAAGGCTGACAATTTCTTTTAGAGATCAAGGAGAATGAGAAGAAGAATATATACTGTTGTCTGAAGGTTTCATGCTCTCGGGGGGAAAAAGACGCAGTATTTTCACATAACCTTTTTTTTTCCGGTTAACTAGAAACAAATGACAGATATCTGATCCGTTATAATACATGCAATATTTTATATATCAAACTACAAGAGAATAGTAACAGCATGAGTTAAATGTTCTTCCTTTGTTTCTTAATTATTTTATATGTTCTTTCCTTTAGAAAGGTGTTTTTTTTGGAATGCTGAGAAGTTGGAACAATAATCTGATAAACACAGTTGGGAATTTCAATAGCGTTGCAGAAATAAATTAGAGATAAATTAAGTATGACTTTTACGTAGTAGGGTCAGGTAAAACCTGACCTGAAGTATTCATTAAGGTGATACAAAAGATGAAGCTTTTTCAAGATAATCAATGAAAAAGGAAAAAAGTGGTGATAATATATTGTCTTCCCAGAACTGTGGCATAGAGACAACTTGTAGTGTTATAGCAAAATTATATAAATATCTTCCATCTACAGCCATTTAAGCTTATAATATAGTGGGTTCTTTTTAAGCAACATCATAGAATAAATAGTAGAAATTGGATTTTTGGATTGCTTTCAAGATTTTGTGTATATTTTATGCAAGGCTGCTATTATAAACCAATTACTGCTACTGAAATGAATATGGGGATGTTCAAAGATCTCTCTGCAGGCAGAATAAAAAGATTTGGTGCACCTGTGGTTCAAACTCAGATAAATCACTCAGGAGTTAGTCTTCAATGTGATCATTTTCTTGAGAGAATTGAAGGGCTAAATTAATCTGAATGAAAATAGCTCTCAATATCAGGCATAATTTTCTACACTGTTGTGATTAGATATCTTTGGAGACACTACATTAATATGGATGCACCTATGGAGAGACAAAGTGGAGGGTTATATTTCACTGCAAATGACTCAGAAAAGCAAATGTCTAACACTGATAGGCATAAACAAGATGTGAGGAGCAGGACATTCACTTTGACTGTAAAGGAGGTTTTCTTTTTTAAGAAATTTGCATTTTATGAGACTCATTCACATTCAACACATAAAGATGGTTTTCTGGAACGTATTGACTGTGGGGAAGCAGAAGGTCATGAAATTGTATTAGAAACAGATCTTAAACTCTGTCTCTTTGTTACATCCCTGCAAATTGTATACAGAAATAATTGAAGTTCTATGTTACTGGTGAAACCATACTGGTCAGAAGGTAGCTGTGCTGCAGCAGAACATTGTCACTCATGAAAAACTCCTGTCTTTTCGGATTTCTACTACTGTCACTTTAACGCACAGCTTGACAACAAATTCTCTTTAGGTTACCTGAACAAAGAGCGAGTTCAAGGCCTTTGCACTCCTAGCATCTAATTTAATTGCTTACAACAGGGTTTAAATAAATGTTACATTGTGCATAATTTTGCATAAGACATGTGCATTATAGAGCCCTGTGAGTGCTGTCTACTGTGACATATGCCCTGTATGGGGAGAGGGGACACCGGTATGCACCTCTTCAGCTGCAAAATGGATTGTAATTCCAGTGATCTATTCCAACAGAGGTAAGGCATTTTTTACCTCAAAAAATGTGAACATCTGGTTTCTAAAAATTAACTTGTTTGTTGTTGATCACTGATATAATAAATCTGACCTTCCAAAATAATTATATATTCACGTCTCAGTTTTGTTGGCTGAAATTCCAGGTTACAAGCAAAGTGCATAGAATAGTATAACTGCAGCAAAGAACAAGTACCTCTCATCTCTGTACCGTATAGCATTCTATCTTAACAAGTGATCTGTTAATTCTGTAACACGCAGTTTGCGATAAAACATCTACAGTAACACACACTACTGATTTGGTAGAAATTATTATGTAGTTCTTCCGCAAGAATTTTCAAAACATAAGCCATGATGTCAAAACATGAGCCATGATGTCAAAAAATATAAGATATTCAACGTCTTACATTTAAAAATTACATTAGTTTAAATTTTGCTTATATTGTGGGAGTTTTTCCTTTTCAGTAACTGGAAGCATAAATTTAAAATATACAGAAACACAGGGAAATTAAATGTATTTGACACTAACTTTCAACCACCAAATATCTTATACAAATATCTCAGGTGCTTTTAAGATACTCTTCCAACTATTCATGCAATACCTGAATATTTTGCAGGCTAAGAAACGTTTATCTTCAAAAACTTATTTCAGAGCAGAACTGACATACTGTGGATTTAAAACGACAGCAAAGGATAGCAGGTTCCCTCCATTTGTTTTAAAATGTGTCTAAGACAATTAAGGAACTGTGCTCCTTGTACTTAGCTTTAAACATCCTTTAAATTAGTCTTATTTGGCTAAGATGAATCTAAATGTATTTAACTTTCTTAGTAATGTAGTAGGCCTATGTTAGAAAGTGAATTCTAGTATTTTACAAACCATTTTATCTCTCTGTCAGTACATCTTTTTTTTAGTGTAGATTTTTTAAATCAATACAGTTTACTTGATATCCACTAAGAACCTATAAGAGGAACTGTAAATAGGAATATAAGAGGACATTTCTGGTTTCCTTGGAAAGTAATTTTCCTGAGGTTCCCCACTGAACTTCTCCAGGAAAAAAAAAAAAAAAAAAAAAAAAAAAAGATAACTTGAAAGTTTATCTAGCTTTTGGGTATCGATAGTCAACTAGAAAAACTTAGTATTTCTATCAATATAAATATGTCAGCCCTTACCCAATGCAATATATTTGCTTAATTTGTGTAGTCAAGGGTGAAGACTTTAAACTACAAGTATGTAAAATTCTTCTATATGGATTTAAATCAACATGGTTAAAGAGATACGATAAATGCATGAATAATACATCTCTCTATTCTTTTTAGACACAGTGATTTGGATTCAGATCATTGAACAAGAAGTACAGCAACAAGCTCCCTCAGCTTGGAGGACATGGCAAAGATATCTTACTCTGTCAGTGAAGCTGTGTCTTTCCTCTTCCCCCAGATCAGCGACTTTTGGTGATTATCACAGATGAAGCACTTTGGCCTGGGCAACTGGAGCAGGTTTTATACAATGGACAGCAGAATACTGACCATGTTAACATTAAACATCTAACAAATGTGATCGTGACTTCTCCTATAAAATACTACTTTTTAACTTTTTAAATACTATTAAATTACATTATAATGTAATTTTTCTCCTATGCCATGTTATAAAAAATTTGAACAGCCACGGCAGCACAAATATAAAAAAAAGGAATTATTTCAGGGCACCAGCAATTTTTTTTTTAATGTTGCATTATAAATTCTTCACTCTGGTGACCCTTTCATATTCAAAGGGCCCTGATGTGCCTTGACCGGCAAGGGTGCCGTGGACTGCTGTCTTGCCAGACTGCACAGCTGCACTGGTAGCATTTGCCAGCACCTCGGTAACTTCATTGCAAATAAAGCAATCTCTGAGCAATTTGAAGCCGTTGCTCAACTTGGCAGAAGCTCTGTACCGGAGAGGCATCTGAAAAGTTGTCAACCCTGGAAAGCACATTGTTTTTCTAATGCTGGAGACTTTTTGAGTTCCTAATACTATTTTTAGAGGCATGAAATTCACAACTTCTGTAACTAAGTAACTTGAATTCATCTTGCTCTCATGGATCACTTCTCATATGCATTAATTGTTTAATACTTACCCTTTCATACAGAGCAAAATGCACCTACTTTTCAAAATTTGGTAATTCCTGTTTAATTTTATGTCCACACCAGTTATATGTTCACTGGGTCCTGAGTGAAAGCTGTAAAACCGAGTTTATGGTTTTCTTTCTATTTCTGTTATTACTTATTTATTTTCTGCAAAGTCACTTAATCAAGTAAAATTTTTGTTAATCACACGTTTCATTATAAATTAAATCAAAGTAAGAATTAAACTACAATTCCTCTTTCTTCTCCATAAACTTTGATTTTTTTTTTCAAAGACAGTAGTATGTCTCTGTTTTCACTGGACTATTTTATGAATAAAGCTAGCTTTGCTAGATAATCAGCCGTGACATATGGAACTGGAATATACATCTCTACTTAAAGTAGGAACTTCTGTACTATTCATCATAAAATCTGCAAGGTAGAAAAGTGCACAGAAAGAATATAAATGTCTCGGGTTTTTTGTCATAGCATTTAAATGTCACAGGGCAAATAACGAATTAATTTCATTTCTGATAGAAGGAATTAAACAAAATGAACAACTCAATGAAGTTAAGATAGGATAAGTTTGCTACACGTCAAAATGTAGAGAATATAAAGCCACAAAAATGATGACTTAATCTTCAACATAGGCAGAAGAAAAAACAAGTTGATAAATTGGAGGAAGCCAATCAATATCGTAAAAACGTACAGCAGAGATATGGACTGCCACTAACAGAGCTGGAAGTAAAGAAAATCTTCAGAGAATTGAGTCTAACTGGATAAAAGGATATACTGAGCAACTGTATATCAAACCTAATGGATTTGACAATTTTGCATAAGAAGGAATGATATAAAACAATAAACCATGCAGGTAAAGAAACAACATAACATGTTGCACTCTGCACCTTCTTCCTTGCACACCAGATCTAAAAGGCATTTCAAGATCAAGCTAAAACTGTTTTGTTCGTTTGCTTGTTTGTTTTGATGAATACATAATGACCAGTGGCAGCTTTGATGCGGAGTTATAGTTGATAAATAAAAAGAATTATAATGGTGGAGGTATATTTTCTGTATTAGATTTATTAGAACAATGATATTCACCACAGCTCTTCAGGAGAAATGAACACAAAACAAGGTACAGGTAGTTTTACATTACAGTTGTATTCTCTGATACTGGAAATTCAGGAAACACCTGCTTTTTATTGGAGCACATGACACATTTTTTCTCACTTAGAATAATGATCCCAAAAGTCCAATTTCATTACTAAATTATTTTCAAAAATAAACTAAGCTTTTAACTGAAATAAAATATGCCCTAACTTTTCTAAAATCCTTTCAGTTTTTCTTTTTATACTCCCATCTAAACTCTGGCTGACTTCAGCACAACATTTCCCTTTTCCCTATCTTCACTCATACTTTAGCCAAAGAATAACTTCTGAAGGGAAGAAAAAGTCATATGCTATCTGTCACAATGTTAACGGAAAAAGTCTTATGGGAAATAACTCTACTTGCTCATAACAATTTGCATATTGGGTCAAAAAGGACCTCTGAAGTCTCATTTTAACTATTAAGTTGAATTTTATTTAAAATCTCTTATGTAGAAAAGATTCTGTAAATAGTTGTATCTTACTACCATTCTAGGAAACTATTCCAGTGTTACTCAAATTTTTCTCTACTATCCATTCTTGACATATATGTTGCTTTCTCCAGATACGTAAAATCTCAATGAGTAATTCAGTACACAAGAAAACACTTCCTTACAGTGCAGATGAGTGAACATTAGAACAGTTTGTCCAGAGAAGCTGTGGAGTCTCCAAACTTGGAGATATTCAAAAACAGACTGGGCACAGCCGTGGGCAACCTGCTCTAGGTGACCCTGCTTGAGCAGGAGGATTGGACCAGACAATCTCCAGTAGTGCTTTACAACAACCTCAACTATTCTGTGAATCTGAATTCAGATGTGTGATGTATTCTGGGCAACTTTTGAGCCTTTGGAGTAACGAATTACTTGATGAGGCCCTTGGAAAAAAATTATATCATGCTAGTGTCCACTTTCATGATAATAAGGGTACTGCATCGCTCTCTAGATCCCCTGGGCTAATGTAGGTGGACATACTCTGAACTGATAGTCTGCACCTACTTGGGATATTCACCATGTTCAAGATATTTAGACCTACTGCAAAGATCAGCTGTAGAAGTTTTGTGAAAGTACTCTATGGTTCATTTAATATGGATCAAATAATTCACAGAAGGAATAGGCTCACTGCATATTGGCTTCAGAATTGATATAAAACTTCATAATTTATGTATTTGCAACTCTTGGATGGATACTCTATGGAAGATGTTATATGAAGAAATATGAACCAAATATATGAAATCTTCAAATTATTCACAGAACTTGGGATCATGATACACATCTGGAGAACCCCAAGTACTGGTAGTCCTACTGAAGAGCATCTCTTAGAATGCATAGCAGAAGAGAACCTTGACCTTTCAGTGGGAGCAGATGGAGGTGGCATACACATATGAAGAGTGTTCATATCGAGACGTATCAGCAAAATAAACTGAGCAAATAAGTATTTTTTACCCATCTTTTCAGGATAATTATTTATAAAGAAAGAATATATCACATCTAGTTTTGTATTATAATAATTGCTAAATTCATGAACTTGCTGTTCACAAGATTTAATGTGTTAAGAATTTAAATATAGGACCGTTAACATCAGTACAAATTACTAATAACCAAAACTATATTCCCAAATTAACTTTCAAAATTTTGGCTGTTAGAATGTAATTAATGTGGCTTTAATGTGGCTGAGCTGAGTAGAGACTAGATAAATTCCTTCTCCAATGCTTGCTGAGAGTTAAACACCAAGAAATGTGATTAACTACCAGCATGCTTTTTGGAGGAATGCCTAAACTAATGTCTAGACAATGATGAATATGTCTCTAAATATTTGTAACCCTGAGATTTAAATTCGTAGCTTGAATCACTAATACATTAATCCTAATCTTCCCATGGAGTTAAAACAATAGTGTTTTATTTTAAAATTGGATGATGATTGATTCTGGAGGTCACAGTCTTCTTGTTACAGTATTAGTTCAAGAAATGAGAGGTTTTGCAATCCTACCTTCCCATAGGAACAAGACTGTCAGGTGATATTCCCTTTCTTCAGCCTTACCTCTGTTCTGGCATTCCGATCAGTCTGGGAGATGGTTTATGTGAACTGCAAGAGTCTTCAGCCTCTTGCAATGAGTGCCAAGGAAGATATGGCACTCGTCTCTTTTGATACTGAAGTCAATACACTGATTATTTAAATACTTATGTACTTGTGCGTAATTATCACAGCCTTTTCCACAGGTACCATATCCATGCTGAATTCATCGTGGTAGTATACAGTACCAATTCAATACTCCATAAAGGTGCATACAATGTACAATGTTCAGATGTGCATAAATTTGTGCAATTCTGAGTATCCGTGGAAGAGGAACTGTTCCTCAAATAACTGACATCTGTGTGTATCAATCAGCAAAGATCAACCTGCAATTTTTGTCAGAATTAAATATTGGTATAAACCATTTTTTTCAATTTGTGACTGCTACTAATCATGAGTATTTCCACGTCTCTCTCCTTTGTCCTATTTTTTGTTGCTTAACACATAATATATATTTTTTTAATGATGAGCTATGTGAATATTGCATGCAGAGAAGAATGATACAAATACAAGTGGACATCTAATTCCTACTCATTTTTTAACAAGTCTTAGAAATTGAACTGTCTGTTTTGACCTTTGAAATCCTTTTCCCTCCGCAATTCCCAGCTCCAATTCCTGACTGGAGATATTAGATAGTAAATGCAAAAGAAATAACAGTAATACACTAGCACATGTGATGTATTTTTTACAGTCATCCAGCCTGGGAACAGTAGCTTAGACAATCAGCAATGTAAAGAGGAAGAGTTCCTCTTGGACACACATTCATCTACACTTGTTGAAGGAATGTAATGTTTTGTAAGGAATTTCTGAAAGTTCGGTTTCTCATGTTTGCAGTATAACCACAGTTAAAAATTCTTCTTCTTCTTCTTCTTCTTCTTTTTATATTTTTTTTATATATCCTAACATCCTATTCATTAGAATAATATCCTATTCATTAGAAGCATTTGAATAACAAATGTAAATAAACTACATGTCTGCAGGTAGCACAACTCTAGGAAAAAAAAAAGAACTATATCCTGTATGAATGTACTCCAAGATATTCATTTAGCTCTCAATCAGAAGACATCTGGAACTATTAATTCAAAATATATGCATATACCTGCTATTATATATCACTACAATATGTTTTGCTCTGTGTGTGTGCATGTGTGTGGATATTAAAAAGCTTTAGTTATATGTCTTATGCAGTAGCCAATGACAAAGAAATACAGAATAAATCTAATTAATAATGTATATTCATAGAGAACGTTAACTATTTTTCATGACTTAAAAGATTGTATGGTATTTAATATCAATGATACTGCATTTTAGAAATTATAGAATGGTCAAAATTTATATTTTTCTTTAAAGTTTTATTGCACTTTCCAAATGTAGTTGGATTTTGAAGTCGAACTTCCTAGCAACCTGGAATCTAACAATGATCGTTATATTTTTTTGATTTGTAAAATATAACAAATTCTGTATTTTTTTCAGACTTCCTGTTTCACTAAAGTACATTTCTGATTATTTAAGATATAGTTATGTCTGATGTGACTTTTATAAGCTGGTGTTTGTGATACTTCATTATTCACATCTAGGTCATGCTAAATGAAAGACACTAAAACATCTACATCACATCATCTTTAGTTCTGTATGTTACACTTTTGCCTCAGGAAAAAGAAAATGCAATCCGTTCAGCTGTGTTACCTGTAGCAAATATCTATATAACATTCAGTGGAAGAAAATTATAGAAAAGCTACACATCAGTACACTTAAGGAAGAAACATAATACATTTCCTTTACTTTCAAAAGATACATACAAAAAAGAATTTGAGAATATACATATTTTGCCTTTGTAAAAAGTAAATATCCCACCAACAAAATAAATCAATATGAAATATGATTCTTTCATTCAAAAACTTCGAAGTTCATTAAATTTGAATAGGATTGTTCTGATGTCAGGGATATGCTTTTCCTTTCCACACTTGTCCATGATCTAAACATTTGAAAAATCTGTGTTCACATATGTACAGGAACATGTAAAAAAAAATCATTCTTCATTAGTAAAGAAAGCATACTTTTAGCTAAAGGTCAGTGAACACAGCATAAATATGAAAGATCTGTTAGAACACCTGAAAGGAAAGAGGAGATTATAATAAAAATCCCTCTCTTTTATCAAATATAACTTTTTATAAACACAAAAAACATAGTAATTTATTTTTACTTTATAATATTATCCATATGCTAAATCTGAAGTGTATTTTGATTATATTTTCATAGCATTATATAAAGGTGACATCGCTTATTGTCACCTTTAAAACCTGTAAAAATTTTGTGTCTGATCAAATGAAAGAGTTATTCTACTGATTTGTTGTGTGATACCAGTCTTGACACAACACAAACTTTTATTGCAGTGCTTTGTTCATCACCATTTTGAATAGGTAAAGAAAACTTAACAGGGATACCCATATATTAAGACATAAGACAATTTAATTTCCTTACACTAATGCATTCAGACAGTGAGGGAGAAGAGTAAGCATCCTGCTATGAGTAAAAGGGAAAGGAAGAAGCTAAAGGGTCCTAGGAAAGATCAGGAGAAGGCAATATTTCGGATGCGTAACACAAGTGGTTTCAGCTAGAGTACAAATACAGCCAAACATGGAATGCAGTAAAAGCTGCTAATAAGCAAAGAGCTGCACCAGGTTGCAAGCTAAGACTGAAAATAAACAGAGAAGAAAGCTAGTAGGAGTCAGAGAATGATACTTGATGTATGAGAAGAATAAAGATGAGGGGAGGCAGAGGGAAGGCAGATAAGGTGTGTAGAAATGCAAGACTCCATAATCACTGGACTGTACACTTCTTTCCAAAATGTAAAACAAAAATGCTGGAGTCTACTTTTATTTCCTTTGTACAGACTCTTTTAAAGTCAAAAAAGTTTCCATGTGGAAGCCGGATTTTACATTAGCGGAGAACATTTCAGGACTGCGATATTAAGTCCTCTCATCATTATCTGAATGTGAAATAACGAGTCCCGCACTACTTTTATTCCCTCTCTCTTCTTACTTACATAACTCCCTAACAACATAATTTGAAATAATGTGCAAATAATACAAGATAAGACTCTCCAATTATTATTATATATGAAATATTGCTTTTGATTCTATTAAAGCATAATATATATTTTTTCTATAATTCATAATTCAATGACAGTAACCTAAAGCAAAAAGGTTTCTTGATGTACTGTACTTACATGGAAACTAGTATTATTTTCTACTCTTCTGTCTAGCTTCTAGTATATAATATGAGCTATTTTATCAAAACATAATAAAAGCCCTACTTTTTTTAAAAATATGATTTTTGATTTATGAAAATAAAAAGAATTAACAATTAATAATTATGAATTCATTAAAAAGGGATACTTAGGTAATCCTTCAGAAATAGTTCAGAAAAGTTCTAAACTATTTGATAGACTTTAAATAACTCAGTGACTTCAAGATCTCTTCTAGCTCCATAATACATGAAATAATAGCATACTAACAATTTGTGTTTGATTTTAGAGGATTTAGCAAAAAGTCTGCAGATTATAAACTCCAAATTAGGAATAAGTATTCTATTTATTAAGACCTAGAATAAATACCATAACTAAAAATATTCACTAATCTATATAAATGCAAATGTTTAGCAAAAATTGACTTTTTTATTAATAAACTTCTTTGTGTCAAGAAAGTATAATGAAGCTTCCAGGAAATGATTTCTGCTGAGAAACCTAAATTGTCCATACTTTGTTTAGAAGAGATAGGGAAAACGATTTGATGTGTCTCTTCAGTTTAGTTTGGTCAAAACCTTACATGCTGCAACTTGCTATCAGTTTTAATTGGTTTCTATTTTAAAGCGTTGGGGATGCCTCAAGGTGAAATTTAAAGTCATTCAGACTCACATTTGGAAAATATAATTGAATAGAATATGAATTATATGGGTTCATGCTTCCATATTTTGCATAAGAATAGATAGTATGATTTGGGCAACTACATTACTTGTTTTTTGGAAGGCAGAGTAGGTAGAAGACAGTAGAGCATAGGTTTGTGGCTCTTGCATTCTAATCTGAGCTTTGACAAAGAGTCCGTGTATAATCTTGGGCAAAACACTTTGCTTCAAAAGATTTGCTTTAGCAAAATATAGTGCAAAGGGTTCTACAGTATAGAACCAGATGTGGTTGCAGTAGTATGAATTTCTCCTGTGCAAAGATGTAAAATACTACAGAAAGGCAAATACAATTGTATTTGACAGACATTGCTGAAAGCTATATCCAGAATGATCTGATAACTAGGATTTCTTTGGTGATCTACCGGGGGAAAAAAAAAGAGAGAGAGAGAGAGAGAGAGAAAGCTTTAGGATTTATCTTCATTCACTAAAATCATTATTGTTTTATATTTCCTAAGGCAAAAAGATTAATAAATGCTTAGGCAGGAACAGGAAACAGAGACATAACGTCACTTAAAGTCTAGCTGAAATCAGACACCGCATTTTTCCGATAACATAGGCAGAGAGGGCATGTTTCCCCAAAGATAGATGACTTGTTTTCATTTTAAATAAAATTTAAAGCTTTTCTTTGGGAATATCAAAACTATTAATGTTTTAAACAAAATACTTATTATTTTTAAAAAGTTTCTCAGTGCTTTAACTCACATTTTCAGTTTAATTTGACAAACCCAAAACTTAAAAAAATACACACTAAAATCTGCTCAAGTTTTCCATTTTCTTTAGAAAACAGGAAAAAATCATCATAAACATTATTTCCTGTAAAGACATGCTAACTTAAAAGACAGTATTTCTTTTAGCCGTTTAAAGTAACTCAAGTTTTAAAGTAACATTTTCTTAAGTAGTTTTCTACTGGAAATCAAAAATCAAGTGAGAAGCAAAAAATGAGCATAAATGAAACATGGATTTTGCTGGGTAGAAGTACTTAGGAACAATATTCGTCATAGCCCGGTTGCTCAAGATTTTACAGAGCCACCGTTTAACTGACTATTTAAGACCAACCATTGCACAGGAGCAATACCTCTGCTAGGCAAATAGCTTATTTGCAGCAGGATGAGTGTCTTAATTAAATGCTTCTTTTGGTTTTCCAGTGCTTCTTTAACGGTGTGATAAATTTCAGACAGAGGGTGTATTCACTATGCAGCTGACAACGAGTAACTGCTTAATGACTTTACGTTGATATCTTTTTAACTGAGATATAGTTTCAGTGACTTAGAAACATTCTCATTAGGAAAAAAAATGTAATACATGAATTTGCAGTCACTAAAAATGATGAGTCTTTTCACAGTTCATAAATCTCCATTTAATGTTTAGCACTAGTTATTTAGTTTATTAATTTTTCATCTTCTGTGTTTATCATTAATTTTAGTTCTTATTATAAATGAGAATGACAGTGCAGGAAATGAAGGGTGAGGAGGTGAGTGGAACAGAGCTTAACTATGATTTTAGCACCATCACCTAATCACAGGATATGAAATATTTGAAGAAACAAAAAGAAAAAAGTCTTACTCTTCTTTCCTATATTCCAGAAATTCTCACTTCAAGGGAAATTCTGAACCGACATACAAAAGATAAGGAAACAAACAAAACCAAAATTAAAACAGAAGAGATCAAAACCATGATCCTTTTTCTCCTCCCAAAAAGAAAAACAAAACCAAAACCAAAACCAAAAACTGACAGAATCAAATACATTTTCAAAAATCTGAAGACCTAAAGATCAGGACATTCAGATCCTCATAGGATACAATGGGAGGAACCATATTTCATGAGTATGAGTTTGAAATATCTCTTTCATATAATGGCATTTAGCCTGGTTCTAATTGTTTGAGGTTGATAACAATTACCACATCTTTTTGGCCACTTAGGCCTTCAGTGTCATTCCATGCAGGAAATTAGAATTGTGGTAGACATAAATTTATCCCAAAATGAATTTATAATTGACTAAATGTTATTTGCCTCCTGCAAATGTTATTTGTCCTCCTTCAAGCACATTACTTAAGCTAAGAAGTTTAGTCTTGGAAGTCAAAATTCTACATCAGATAGCATAGTTCATGAGACTTGTATACCACATCTCTTCTATAGGTAATCCTCTCTGTCTACAAAACATAATAAGGAGTTTCCACTGAGGAACTAGTAGTTTTGTAAACCATATTGAATATGGAATCTGCTACAAAATATTAAATATTGCTTGTAAATACTTTTAGAAAGAGAAGATCTAGGTAAATAAAAGATGATTCAGATATTATTTCTCAATAAAAGGAAATTTATATTTCTCCTGATGAGAAGAAAGTGATATTATTGGGAAAAAAAATGACTCTCAACTGAAGTACTGCTATACATAAAAAATCTTTCATTACAGAATATTCCAATTTATGCTACTAATGATTGTTCAGCATTGCTTAATTCAGGCAGTTCTGCTTCATGAAGACAGAAGAATGGCTTTATTATCCTTAGAGAAAGGTTATGGCTTAATTCTCTAACAATCTGCTCTCTGCTATGAAATAAATATTAAGCTTGAAATCATCAGTTCATGAAGCACCAAAATATATCCAACATCCATCATTCTGCGGTGGAGGACCTGAAATTCCATGCTCTTTACTAAAATGACCTCTCAGATGACATCTTAGGTAAGGTAAGGTTTTGACTCTCGTATGGCTTCTTAAGTCTCCTGTATAACTGACACAATGACCTTAAGAATAATCAAGCCTAATGCTGAAGAAAGGAATGAGCCATTGCTGCTCTTCAGAAAAGAACCTGAGAAACTATATATCATGCTGCAAAGTTTCTAGAAGCTTTGTTTTGCCTTTACTGACAGATGCAAGCCCAGAGGACTTTCATAGTGTAGATGCCACTGTTGAGCTAGCGTTCAGGATGATGACTTCTATTCTCATAAATGGAAATGCTTGCATATGAACTTATGTTTTAGGAACTCAATATTGGCTAGGAATTTTCATTTAAATAAGAATATGCCTTTGAGAAAAGTGGATCACTTCTCGTCTCTGAGTTTTCATGTGCATACAGAACTTCCTCTTCTCAAAATAAGTTCCAGAAAGATGATAGGAAATCTTCCTTTAGCCACTCTTATTTTTATTGGTATAAACACTTGTCAGAGCCTCATCATTTTCCTCTCCATCTTTGTCCTCTGAAGGGTAACAGAGTAGCAAAGAGACAGATAAGCAGGAGTAACTATGACTCTCTTAGTTACTAACTGGGCTTGAATCAGCTGTGCCACCTCCTCGTGGTCCCGCTGGATACTCCCACTGGGGGAAATAAGTGCACGGCTGTCCCAGACGTAACAGTGGCGACTAGTAGTTGCCTCCACCCTGCTGTAGAGTCATTTCAATCTTCGGCAGTAAAGGGGGGACCCAACTGGCTTACAAAAAGGCTTCACAGTCCCCCCTCAAAATTCGGATGTGGTGGCAGTCTCGACGACCATCACTGACCTGGCTCTGACCCGTTTGGGGAAATGGGTCATCCAAACCTTAATGGACATGACACGGCATGCCCCTACTTTGAGTGGGGACGGCTTTGCTTGTCTACCCCGTCAGCTAGTCGAGCAAGTGATGGTTGGGGGAGACCTATCCAGTGGTTCCCCCCCAAGCCAGTGTCTGTGCTCTCCCGCACGTTGTAGCAGGGCATGGGGCCCTGTGAGGTCCCCTGGCCTCACATGAGACAGCAGGGACCAAGTGGTAGGCAGCCTAGCTCAGTAGATCAGGCATGCCGCTTACCCTTTAGCTTAAAGGCAGAGTAAAATTCTTCACATGGATGGTGAGTCTGCTCAGTCTTCTGGCACTGCTGGTACCCCGTCTATGCCTCAGCTGACTGTCAGCTGGAGGGACCTTGTTGGGAGGAGCACATCTGTGGGGCATAAGATTGGGCAGCCCAAATACCATCGGCTGCACCATGCCCCTGTTCCGGACTTCCATCTAAAAGCAGATGTTGCTTTCGTTCCCAAATGACACTTCACTGACCTGACTTGGGCGGAGGGGCCGCCTACCAAATTCAACCCGGAAAAGGTTCCCTGTGTCGTACAGGGTTCGAAAGGAGTTGTGTGCATTGGGAACACAGATGAGAGAATATTAGTGGGATGGAGCATAGAATGGCAAAATAGACAGAACAGGTTTCAGAGAAGTGGAAACAACGGAGAAAGACAGAAAAGGTAGACATTGGGGGGAAAAAAAACAGAAGAGAGTCTAGTCAGAATATCTAATAAAATAGATGGAAAAAAGAGACAGAAAAGGGAATACAATGTAATAGGGGATTTTATCGACTTCCATCCTCTTCCCTTTTTACCTCCTACTTACTCATCCTTGTTTACATCCTTGTTATCATTCATCACTGTTTACTGATAGATACTTATGTGGCCTCTATCACTATCTTAAGTGAACGTATTGGCTCAATGTTCCTAAAGTACTGTTTTCACTATTTCTTTTAGAGGTTGATAAAAAAGAGAAGAACTGGGTAGGACTAATTTTTCTTAACTTAATTAGAAGCAGTGCATATATGATTAGAGATCCTTGATTTTCTTTACAATTCATAGGGAGATATGGACATATAATAGGGCATGAGTCATCCAATTTATCCTAATTATCTATTCTAAAAATAAAGGAATTCTCCCTTAGAACTATCTATTTTTCTCCATTGACTGTAAAGGGGGTCCCTAAAAGTAGGTTGATTGTAGATGTGTACAGTGGTGTTATCTACAAAACATTGTCTACATTTGTCATGAACATACATAGACTTGAATTCCAGTTGAATATAGTTTCCAAAACTCACAGTAGAAGTCTGAGAATGAAAGGTCCCAATCCCAGATCACAATTCTTTTAAAGTTCTTCCCTCCTCACTCCATTCCCTGTGAGCACATGGAAGATCCAGGGTGAAGTTCCTTCCCTTTATAATTTGGAATAAAGCTAAGATTTTGTTTTTCTTATTATGTTTTACAAAACTTTTTTTCTAGTCTGCTTAAATCATTAGCTTAGCTATAATACGCATAACATTGGCATTCTAGACAGTGCAGGATCTTTAAGGGACAATGCATATATATATATTTTTAAGATATCTATCACTTTCTATTTCATAAGCAAACCTTTTCATCTGTGTGAGCTGCCCTATGCTGAGCTCCTCCCCAAAAACTAGTGCCCGTATTTGAAATTCTGTAGTTTCATAACTCGTTATGCAAGCTCCTTTGCTACATAGAGAGATGTGCTATCTTAGAGTTTTTACATTCAGAATAGTCTTATTTTTGCCTTGCTACTGGCAGTCTCCATGGAAGGAAAACCTTTTTGTTAGATAATTAAAGAATTCACAGAAGTTATGATTAGAACACAATATATCTGAATCTATTGGGGCATATGAGTATTTCCTCCTTAGACTATTATTTAGGAATTCTTTCTTTAAATTGCCTCTGGAGAGTGAGATAGGGCCTCACTCAGACTATTTGAGAATGAAGGGGTCTTCTGTTCTTTCTTAAAGCACAGCTACAGTCCTGCCAGCTCCTCCTCCCTTAAAACCAGTCCTGGAGGTATTTGACACAGCTGCGTCTGGCAGAGGAAGCACACATCAAAATAATTCTTAGTGGCTGTTGTCAGCTCCAGCAGGTCACTATCAGGGTTGTGTTGCTTTGTGGTTTAGTCTGTAGGCTTCTGTTTTCAGAAGTGTGTATCTGGATTCTCTTAACTTCTGATGTCCAGGTACATAAAGTTTTACCTTCTGGACAATATCATCAATTGAAAGCAACTGAACTTTAAGAACATTTCACAATTTACAGGAGGTTACCAAAATTACAGTCACTGAACAGCATGTGCCTGTAAGGAATGCTGCCAATTACTATGCAGCAAGTTAAAAGGATGTATGAATATTGGCTTTCATCAGGTTTTCCAAAACTCTAGCTTCAGGACACTCAGTTGGACATCCAGGTACCAGAGCAGTTCACATAAGAGCAGCTGAGCTGGCATTTAGTTATATAACTGATTTTCTTGATAGTGTTGTATGGTTGATCTCCAGACAGGGAGTCAGAGGTATACAATATAATGTTTTCCTAAATTAAAATGGTTGAAAAATGTCCTTTGGAGATTTTGAAATCTGTTCTTATTTCTGACTCAAACGAAAACAAAATCTTTTAATTTTTGTTTGTTTCAAAACAGACTTGTGGCCTACTTTCCAGCTGAAAGGGCAGGTGTTTTATCTGTGTCTCCCTTCTCTTACTCTGGAAGCGATAGAGACTGTACGATACAGTTGAGATTCTTCCTGTTGGAAAGGTCAGTAGAATCAATACACCTTTGAAATGTTTCAGTTTTTAATGAAATTTGTATCCTGATGAAAATGTCCCATCAAATCCAAGCACGAACATTCTTGTTGTACTGGTAGTAGATTCTCTGAAAGTTTTCACTACCACTGCAGTGCTGTGTAGTAGTACTCCAAGAGCTACTTTATCCAAAAAGTTAGTACTTACCTGTGTGGTTCTTTCTGCATTCAAGTTTATGGATAAAAGATAGATAGAGTCATCACTTTCATTTATTTTTAAATAAATAATAGCCACAGAAATCTTTCAAGAGACCAGCAACTCTATTAGACTAAATAAATATTATTTTCCTCAGCGCCTATGTTGGACAGGCAGAGTTAATTATCATGCCTAAAAGAATAAAACACTGTCCACAGACAGGGTCCAAATGGAAGAGTCCTTAGCTTTCAGCACTATGCTTTCTGTACTAGTTAACAGAGATTTTGTTTTAATTCACAGCATGGAATTGTGCTTCATTCCAGTCAGAGACCTTGGTTTTATAGCTATTTGTCCTTTTTTATTATTTTATTTTTTTCCAGAAGTCAGAGCCTTTTCAGGTCTTGTCCAAATCTGTAGAATTCATTTCCAGTCAAAGTACTCAGCATATTTCTTCACAGTATTTTAAATTCAGTGAAAGTTTATCTCCCAGGAGAGATGTGAAGGAAAAAAAAAAAATCAGATGACAAGTGCTAGTTGCATCACTTAATGTGATATGCACAGATATCATGAGATACAGGATCCTGAATAGATGAGATACAGATTCCTGAATAGACGCAAATAAAAGCCTAAAAGTTGCTTTACACAGGCTTGTGTTTTTTTTTAAAAAAAAAAAAAAAAATCCACCAGAAAAACAGCTAGAAGATATTTTTAAAATAAAAGTTAATATCAGCCCTGACATTTCTAGGTCTTCCATAACGTGAGAGTCCCAAAGCAAGCCTGAAGGCTGTCGCTAGTGTGGTTAATTCACACAAGCAGTTTTGTTCATTGCTTTGGTGCTCCGACAACATCTCTGATGGGCTGTGACAACTTCCTATAGCCCAGAATTTTTTTGTCCTTCCCATAACCCCCTCTGCATCCTGTAAAGCTCACTAGATTACAGGTGAAACAATGTCTTTCTACTCACTAAAAAATTAACCCAGAATAGAAATAGAATATAAAGTTCTATTTTTCCTCCTTAACTGCAAATTTTGGGGTTAAAAAAATAATACTTTTTATGTGTTTTTTTCAATAGCATATGCCTAATGGGCCCTCCTAATTGGCGCACAAATATTTTAATTTGGCCTACTATTCTTTCTCCTTCCCTCTTCCCCAGTTTGATTCCCACTTTTTCATGTCAATAGATTTTAAGCCTCTGGATTTATTTTCTCTTAATTTAGAAAAGTTATGGAAAATCTGTAGATATTAACACAAAACTGTAAAGCAGATGTCCCGTGTATGTAGATATAGCACATCAGACAGATAGCATATAGCTATCCATCTCCTTGTCATGCCCATGACATTTACAAGCAAATACCTTTAGAGGGAGTAATGGGAAAGAATAACAGTACAGTACTGCAAAGGGTTTATTGGCAAAATATGTGTGTGTGTGTATGTATATATAGATAGATAGATTTCTGGACACCAAATGATCCATGCAAAATTCCTGATTTTCATACAGATTTTTTTTATATATATAACTGATGAGAAAGAGATCTTTTTCCTTCAGTTTTCTGAATAGCTTTAATAGATATAGCATAAAAGCTGGAGGGTCTCTCTTCAAGAATAACAAGTGTAATGATAGCTAAATACAAATAAGACAATTTGTACTTATAGGACAAGATCTTACATTTAAAAAATGTAATGTTCTGGCCCCTAAAAGCTTATCTGAAGTCCATGGAGTTTAATGCTTTTTAACAGGTTAATGTTTTAACCTTAACATTTTTGTTTACATTAAATAAATTTTGCAGTTGTCACTATTACAAGAGCAGAAAATCTGCCTGAAATGCACAGTTACTGCTTCCTCATCCATAAGCACTATATTTCTAGAAAAAATATCAAAGCTGTATGGTCTGTTGGCTCCATAAGGGCTCTCGGGCGGCTTGTGGAACCAGCTCAACTGAAAATACGTGGTTCAGTTTCTGGCATGGCTAATATGGGGTTGGGATATGTGCCAAGCATCAGAGTCTGGGGGTGGGGGCGAAAGGAAAGCTAGAAAGAGCCTAGAGGGGGGGAAGTTGCAAGCAAATGAATGCCACCGAGCCAGCAGACTTCACTGGAACAACATTTGACATTTGCAGGGCTGTAATGTCAGGAAGCCTGCAGCAATATTGAAGCCCTGCTGCTCTAAGGGACATCACTACTGGAAAGCAAGCAGAGAAGCCCATGGGAGAGACGTTGAAACACGGACATGAAAATGAACAAGCCTACCACATCAGCCCCTATGTTGTACAGGGATGTAAAGCATTTCAGGAGCGGAAGAGATTGTGAGGGACATTTCTCTTTTCTCTTGTAAAGAAAATGCACAGGATTTCAGCATACAGAAAAAGTACATTGCCTTCTGCTAGGGGAAACAAAATACCAAAAATTTAAGCCAGCTACTTACTTGCCCTATGGATTTTATTCTGTAGCATCAAGTAATGTAGAGGAACACCAGCCAGCAGTGGGCACTCTAAGTCTGGCCTCTTATGGTAATAACAACCTGATAAAATAAGGTCACTTGTGTTGCTAGAAAAGATCCCATGCAATTTCACTGTCTAAATTGCCTTAGTGCATATCAAATATAATTCCCCTCTTCACAGGAATGATAATTTATAGCAAGCTGCCAGACTCAATGTCAAAAGGGTCAGGCTAGTGATTGCCCTATTTGAACTATCATTGTTTACTTTCTCTCTTTTTACTTCCCTCTTTTGTATCTGCTTCTGAAATGCCGCCTACCTTGGGAAAACAGATCCTTATTTATAGCGCTGCAAAGATATTAAGGCTGTTAAAGTGACTGAGTTCTCTCAGGTTCATGGCCAAAAAAGCTGACAAAGCTCTCACTGTCTTCCTTGCTTGGAGGAAAAAAAATATATAAAGGAAAGAAAAAAGAAGAAAAGTGTGTCTTTTGTTCTAGAAGAGATAAAAACTGCAGTACTGAGCACTGACAGTAATTGTCTGTCTCCAGCGAATTGCATGAGGAATGAATTATATGAACCTGTGACAACTGGCTTTCTACGTGGCTGGGAGGTAGCATTAAATGCTGTAGGATTTCAGAGGAGTTTAACGGTTGCTCAGCTGCAATGCAGGTAATTTGAATGAATTATCCTGCTTTTATGAACGTATGCATGTTCCTTCATATGAAACTGGTCAAGGTTGTTTATAATGTCATGCAGTGGATCATTTTATAATCCAAATTTGTTACAGGACATAGTGGCTGAGTGCAGTTTGCATTATGTATGTTTTCTAGGAGCTTATGCAGGGTATGATATCCTGTGTACTTTGTTCCTCTTAGCAAAGCATTACCGCATCCTATACAACAGGTTCATATTCTTGTTCAGCATGTCCACACTGTCTCTTAGGCAGACATTCCACATAAACATGTGAGTAAATATGATGAACACACTTGGGGGCTTGTTTATGCTGTGTGTGGAAGACAATTTTTAAGTATATTTGGTTTTTTTACATTTTTCCTACTATGAGGCACTCAGTTTTGGATCATATCACCTTCCACAAATAAAACTATTAAATTCTCTTATTCTCTTGCTCTCCACAGTTTATCTTCTGTATCATAAACCATTTAGGTATATTCTAGTTTATAGGAAAAAAATGTTATTGCTTTGTGACAATGGACAATAATAATAAAATTAAGTAACAAAATGTAAACTTCTAATTTATTTTCCTAGGTTTGGAAATTGGAAAAAAAATGAAAATATTTAAAATTCCAATTTATTACAGAAAGAAAAAAATATTTTTTTTATACTATCAAGTACTATCAAGTTACTATTACACAAAACCATTTTGTTTAAAGAGCAGCACTAGAAAATGGAAAAAAATATATTCCTGCATTTGAGAAATACATATTTTTGTCCTCTTTAACCTCAGAGTTTTGTAAGACCCATGGTTATACTGATCCTGCGAAAAGTAATGATCTACTACAGGAAATTATTTTGTAATTTGTATTTGGTTTGATATTGCTGACATTTCAAAATCCCACTGAGAACTGACCTTCAATGAAACTAACTGTTCTGCTATAATTTATCTCAATTTCCCCCCAAAATAGTGACTCCCCAAAAAGTTGACTTTTGAATATAACATTCAGATCAAGACGTTTCAACTGACAATCCCTTTTTAGGGTAATCAGTGAGCTGAAGTTAACATGAAAAAATTCTCTGCCCATCTCTTAACATGCATATTATTTAAAATATTTTTGTTAACAGAGGCCAACTAGGAAATATTTTGCAAAGCACGTATACGGATTGAGTGTGTTTTCCTTCTTCTTAATGCTATGCCTGGAAGCCTGAAGTTTTTGAAATCAATGCAAACTCTCTCATGGTCAGCTATTACAGTGTGTGATGTGAGACATCACACCCAGTTTCATCAGTCATGTCGAGAGATGGGCTTGTCACATAACTGAATGAAACAGCAAGACAGAACAAATTACAGAAAAGAAAGTGATGAACGCTGATCTGCCTTAGAAAGGCACCTCTGGCTATAACAAAAATAGACTTTGTTGCGTGCCGCTGGCGACAAATACTGCATTGTGCCTTGTCCTTCTGTGGAAAGGATTCTGCTGATGATAAAACTGAGTTGAACACTGAGATCTGTCTGCAGAGCCTAGAAGGCATTTTAGGCACCTTTTACTAGGATAGACCACAGTCCAAAAAAGGATAATAAAATATAGCTGCAAATAAGCGTAAAGAAAGAGTGCTTCAATTAATATGTTTTCCCCACCATTGCTATCACATTAACCTTGACCAGTTATAGTATGGCTGGAAATACCAAGGAATGTAGCCTTTAACATTATTATGTCAATAGCTCCTATTCCAGCGCCGACTATATCCGAAAAAACATAGGGATACCATTTTCCAGCGATTTGTCTTGTTCACAGTACAATACTACCTGGAAAGAGAGATCAGTGATAGTAACGGTGTAACCACTATTTTGTGATGTTGTTTTGCTCTTGTTGTTGTTGTTGTTGTTTTTAAATGCACATATGAGGTAGATTTTGAATTTAATCCTAGTCCTGTGCCCTGTCTCCAGCAGTAAAAAATTTAACATAGTTAGAGGAAACAGTAACCTCAACACAAAAGGAAAATGTGAATAAACGGCATTTGATAAATTAAATTTGATCTGATGACTGTGGGCTACTTAAATCTGGACTATCATATTGCCTCTAAATTTTTATCAGCAATAACAACTATAAATATGAAAACTTTTTATTCATATAAATTTGTCTTTTCTTTTAGAAACTCAGCACATTCTTGGTTTACATAGTTTCTTGCGGCAACATGTCACACTATCTAATCCAGCATATTTTGTGCCAGGATGTTCCATTTTAGTTTTTAATTGCCACCTCACAGGTTTCTAGAACAAGTGAGTAGCAATTTTAACAAAATGGATAATTGTCACATATCTGCATAAAGAATTTGCCTAATTTCTGCCTTGTTTTGATAGTCTTTACTTTGTGACAGTTTATACGCGCTCCTGTTGTTGCACAGAATATTAAGCATTATCAAATAGTGATATCAGTTAGATACTTGTCAGGTGCAAGGAGAATCAAGAGGGATTCAGTGATAGGTATGTTTGTACAGTCAGATGTACTTGTAACATTGTCAGGGTGAGAAAAAGAAATATTTTCTCCAAAGGATATTACTGCCCTTCAGGTAGAATTTAAGAGTTCCCAAGCTCTGACACTGAAGGTGAATTATAATACTGATAATTTTTAAGAAGTAGTTCCTCTTCCCTATTTAAGAAATAGCATGTGTGTGTGCGCTTGTGTTTTGGAACACTTGGAATTGGAAGAGGAATTCCTTCTAAAAATCATAGAATACAGTTTTGATAACATGTCAACTCACCAAAGTGTTTTTTTTTTTTTTTTTTTTTTTTTTTTTTTTTTTTTTGTAGCATGATGTTAATGATTATGTATTTCTTGCTCTGAGGCATAGCAAGACAAAATAAGAAAGTGTTGAAGGATGCAAGACTTCTAAAACAGCATTCAGGGACCTTATAGGATGGAGAAAAGGGCAGTCCCTGTTGCAGTCTCATCCTTACTGCTGTTAGGAAGTAACTCCTGGAGTGAACTATCTTCTGATAGTACTTGAACTTATATCGAGCATAACTAGCTAATTTTCTCCAAAAGACAGATCAGAAGCAAATGAAATAGAAATACCTACTTTAATGCTCTAGTTTAAATCAGGAGGATAATTTTGAAGTGGGAAACAACAGTCCCACTGAGCGTATGTGTTTCACATCCTGGAGCAGCCTTCAGTACAAGCAACACAGTTACTCAGAACCTGTTAGTGAACCAGAGAACTGTTACTTACTAATGTAGATAATTCAATACCTACATAAATAATTCATTACAATAAAAATATTTCAGTTTAATATAAACAAATGGTGAATAAAGTTCTGAAGTAACTTTCATATTAAAAAAAAAAAAAACTATTTTCATATAACTCAAACAGCTGAGAGAACAATGAATTTGGAGTAATCCAGATGGGGCAACTTTTTCATTTCCTTTAGTAAGTGTTTTCACTTGCTTTTTATAAAGTGCTTTCCTTTACCTTCCTAATGCTCATTTAAAAATGAGGAAAAACAAAACTTTATGAAGAGGTTACTTTTTTGAAGATTCCATGATTTTACTCTGGTGAGCCCCTGTAATTTAAGATATGGAAGAACAATGCAGTATAAGCAGGGCTCGTGTATGGTGCTTAGTTGTAAAACACAGTTAGCCGAACCCAGCTGTGCCTACGCAGCTCCTTCATATCATACGTGTTGTCTAAAAAGAGAAAGTAAAACAAACAGACTATACAGACTATACAACTGATTATTATACTTTTTCCCTTGAATTTACTAAATAGAATACACTTATCGGGGAAATGTTTGGAGCCCCTAATCTGTATGAGAATTTAGCTGTATGAGAAATTTGATCAATTCTTCATTAATGTCTATAGCATCCAAAGTGATTGCTGTCAGGGCCCTGTGTACCCTTCCCATGCTCTTAGGGATTTGTTTGCTTGTGGCCAAGGCCGGCTCTGACGCGGTGCAGTTGTGTGGCCTTGAAAGAGACTGTTATGGGGAAAGAAAAAAAAAAATCAGTGAGAAAGAGCTGGAAGAGGCTTTGTTGCAGGTTCTTCCTGCACGGGAGCTGCAGTTAAGCTCAGACCTTCATCTTGGTCCTTCCAGAGCAGCTATTCCCATGCCTGACAATGTACCTTCCTGATCCGGATCTGGGCCCTGATCTGGTCTGGATCCTGATATCCCATGGATAGTAAGGCTATGATACCTTATAAATTTATATTTACTTTTATCTAGAAACACAAGACAGATCTGATTCTGTTTCAACACAAGTATTTAAATATTATTTACCTGAAACCAGTACATGACTGGTGAACTGGAAAGTGGAATAAGTTTCAATGTTTCACCATAGTAATATTTATATTAATGTTCTTATTGTAATACAGTGCATCAGTTTCAGAAAAACTCAGTGATCCTGTAAAGACACTAGAGCCTTTACGATTTGTTTCTCTTCCTGTGCCTCATTCAAAAACTTGGGTATTGCGCCATGATCTTTCAGCAATATCTAAATAAATTATTATTCATATCAAGGTCCTTAATATTTAGAATACTTCTAGGGGATCTGCAAATTAAGATAATTTCTTGCAAAGTGACATATCACCAGTTCACTTTTGACATGATATTCATGTAATTTTTTTCTCATTTTATGTGGTTCGTAAGCACAGACAAAACAGGTTTGCTCATTAGACTTCTTTCATGTCTTAAGGTAATTGAAAATATTCAATATTAGAAATATATATTAATCTGTAGAAATACTGCATACTGCAATTCATCTTCTTAGTGTTATATTTCTGCCTTGATGATTTCATGTTGAGTTGATGTTTTTCATCTTTATGAACAATTAAAAAACAATTTTAAGAAAATGAAGAAAAATAAAATACTGTCATATTCAGTCATTGTATGATCCATCATATGACTTATTCTGTTACACTTTCTATCATGTGAAGTCAATGTTGTTTACAAGATGTTTCTAAATAGCAAAGTGAAGCCTTCCTTATAATTTTTTTTCTTTTTTTTTCTGTTCAGTGGAATTACTGCTTTCTTTCTTCTTTTCTTTGTTTGTTTGTTTGTTTCTTTCTTTCTTTCTTTCTTTTAACCTAGGAATATATAACATTAGAAACAAATCCATAGAATTTCATGAAAGATCAGATGTTATGTTCAAATAAAATTTAGATTATATATGAACCTCCATCTTAATATGGTGAACCTCCATCTTAATATGGTCATTCGCTATTTGGATAAAATTTCCTCTAGATTAAATGCAAGGGCTAGGGTTAGGTCAAAAAAGCACCACTGAACATCCCAGCATAAGTTTTGGTAAAAGAAATCACTTATACACTATGTGTATGCTTGCTTGCACACAAATGTTTCTGAAATAAATGCAAAAGAGTTTTTCTTTTTTAAGGATACATTTTGTTTTAATATTATTGCTATTAAGTGCATAGTCCTTACACTTAGAAAACAGCAAAATGCAAAAAAAAAAAAAAAAAAAAAAAAAAAAAAAGAGGACAAAAAGATGAACCAAGTGACAACAGTATGAATATTAGATACAGTTATTTACTTACATGATTACAAAAGCCTTTGGTGTTTTGTTTCACAAAGATACAGAAGCTGATCAATAAAATTTGGAAATGTTAAAGTTTACTTGCTTGCTTGCTTCAAATTGGAGATTGGTGTAATAGGACAGTACTGTCTTCACTGGTCCATAAATTAGGTAATTGAGTTTATTTTTATACTAAATATATGCAATAAATGTTATTATTATTTTAAAACAACACTTGATCTTTGACAAAATATATTACATTTTTTCTAATGTAACAGGCAACTTGTCATTCATGAAAAATAGAATTTATATTTGTAATAACAGCACTATGTTAATCATACTATCTTGGAAAATCTATTAATATTTTTGCTAATAATTATCTGATCTTTCTGAAACCAGCTACTTCAATGAATATAAAGGAATAAAGATTTTGTCCTTATGTTTTTGTTACTAATGTGAAGAAACATTAATTTATCAGTATGAAAAAACGTTAGAATTCTGCTCAGTGTTATTTATCGTGTATAAAGCACAAATATGAAATCTATGTGGTAGATCTGAAGTCATTATTTTACCATTTATGTAGCACAAGAACATAGAATCTTCTGTAATGCTCTACTTCATATCAAGGAAGGCAACTTAGAAATTTATTTTCTCAAATTCTCTTATTGGGATTGAAAATAGTGTATTCACTGGTTTATTTTCATTTGCACTTTGAGATACAACAAGTCTATAGTTCATTTGACTGTGCCACATTTTGAGTTATGTTCCATCTACATTTAAGTATTACTTCAATAATTTTATCACAATGCAGTTTCTCTTATCTTGGAAAATAATAGCCTCTGGGAAAAACTACAAGAATGAATTATTCAGAGACAAGAGGCAACAAGACAGTTGAATCAAACAGATAAAATAAGTGAAAAATAATTCAAATTAGTAATTTAATAAGAAATGAATTAAATAAATGAGAATGAGTTAAATTATCATGCCAATAGAAGCAATCTTCTCTTCTTACTAACATCAGCTCCAGAATTGTACCAATAGATCTCACCTCTTTGACCTTTGTGATCCCTATGCCATTCTTCCTAATTCCTCAGTCCAGGACCAATAACCAGAATAACCAAGCATTTATCCTTAATTACAACAGCACATACTCATTGACGTGATCAGTTCATGTCAATGGCCTATTCAATCATTAACGAGTTAAAGTCTTAGTAACTTAAACTCCTTATTCCCCTATTAATAATTCTCAGGGCGAGTCTAGAACCTCAGGTACTAACTTAAAATGAGTTCATATTGCTTAAAGTGAGATATAAGACACGAAGTAAGAATATAAGGTATTGCTCACGTCCCGGAGGGACTGAGGAATGAGAACAAAGCCATACACTTTAGTAATAGGAAGCTAGGGTGACAAGGTAGCATTAATCCAAATTGTGGGACTATTTGATCAATCATTGTACCTCCTTCTGCCAAGACCCTTACGCTTCAGACTTGCTACATTAAGTCTTCAAGACAAGTAACAAGAAAAATCAAACACAGCCAACAAAATCTTAGACTAGGAATTAAAATGTAATTTCCTTTAATAATAGTCAGTTCTGCATAGTTGGTCGTAGAGAAGAGGGACATCTGTGCATCTCAGTGAAATTGCTGAAGCCTTACTTATCCCACCCAGAGCTTGTTCCATCTATACTATTTGCTATGGTCAATCCTAATGATTCTTTACATGGTTAAGTTATGTGAACCTTATACAAGGTTAACTTGCTTTCCCACAGAAAGTTTCTGTTTTCTTTAACTTGACATCACATCCATTCTGTGTGCTATTCTTCAAAGTATATTTTAGACAACTTGTTCATAGCTTGTGGACCATATATTTCCTTAGATCATGCAGGTCATTCTGAAGTCATCTTTGTACCTCAGGGTGAATTTTTCTTCAGATGCAGATTAATGTACTTCTAAAACATCGTATTTTACAGGTTTTCAAAACAATCTTAATACATTCTTGGTCATGTTCATTAGGGTTCCTAGATTTTTAAAGTCTTTTGACGTTCAATTTACATTACAATGTTAGAAGAATAAATAGAAAGATTTATACATACATACAAACATAACAGTAAGATATAAATACATATAGTATGCATCTATTTATTTATATGTAATATTTTTAAAGCTACTCATTAATAACATCTTCATATCTAATTGTGATAGTGTAGATGGCAATTATCAAACTTTTTAACTTCAATTTATTTGATTCTCTTCAGCTTGCAATATGATAAGTGGTGCTCTGGGTCATTAGGTGAACCGTAAGTCACAGAGAACGGCATGATTAGGAGCTCATTGACATATAGGAAAGCAAAGAATCTATATTTGGTATAAATTAGGGCTTTGAATGTAGAGCAAGCAGAGGTTAAGCAAGTGTAAGAAAGCCAGGATAGAGCTAGTGGCAGAAATCAGAGATGAGCAAGCAAGTGTCAAGAAAGGAAAGAAATGAATGATTGCAACTACATTCAAGAGGCACACTGAGCAGTCAAGGGTGGAATTGTCTCATAAAACCAATAGTAAAGCCACCAATCAGTCTCTGAAAACAGGCTTTGGTTGCCTGGGAGACTGCGAGTGTCAGATGGTTGGCTGCAGATAGATCGTCCAGCTAAGGCCAGGAGGAGATCACAACTTGCATGTTCCATGCTTTTTCAATCTAAACTTTCCTCATACATCCCAAACACTTCGCACAATAGTCAAGATTTCTCTTCTTGTTTGGTCTGTATGTATAAGTGCTGAACAAATTTGTCTCACATTTACAACATTTATACAGTTTCTGTCTTTTTTAACAAGCAGTATATTTTCATGAAAAGGGCAGTATTTCAGTTAATTTTTAATATCTTATCTCTCCAGGAGATTTAGCTGAAACCAGTCAACAAAATTGAAAAAGAACCAAAATTAATTAGGGAGTGGCATCTGAAGAAACAGAAAGACTGTGATTACAAGTACCTTAAAATGTATACCTCAAAAGACTGAAACGGAAAGTTTAGAATCAAGAAGTTATCCATTGTATGAAAGCAATAAGAGTGAAAAAAACACCTCAGATTAAGCATGATAATTTTAGATTGTTAAATTTTGGTATGACCTCTAGAACACATTTAGCCCATCAGAATTTGAAAATTATTTTAATATTCAGCACGAACAGTCAGGAAAGTTATACTCATTTGCAACTTCACAGAGCTATTCTTTTTTCCCATCTTTTCCAGTCAGAAAAAGAATTTAGTAGCAAGCGATCCAGAGTTTAAACAATTAGAATCTTTTTTTTTCCTTTGGTAACAATTAAGTAACTAAGCGTATGGATATATAGATAATTAAAAAGATACAAAATAAAAGAAATATGCTCTGTGTGAGTGTAGACACTAGTAGGATGATAACTTGGAGCCCATGAAGTAAGCAAATTGTGATTGGATTTTTCACCTTTAACCTTTAGAGGTTAAACATTTAGAGAATGACATATTCTATGTAGTTTATCATCTATTTGAAGCATGTTGATGAGATAATTGTAAAACAGATTCCAACATGTATTAATCAGTACTTCAAATATGCAGATTATATTAGGTCATGTGACAAAAAGCTCATCTGCACACATACAAAGGACCACAAAGACGATGGCATGTGGGAGAAGGTAACACTCTGCCCTGGCTGTTCCCAGGTCCCCCACAGGAGGGACAGCAGCCCATCACGAGCTCATCTCCACAAGCACAGAGGAGTGCAGAGGTGCAGGGATCCCAGATTACCTGCTTAGAAGAAGGGACACCCAGTGCAGGCTCCTCTGGGGTTGTCCCAGGAGAGCGTCAGCCCTGGTGTCTGGGTATGAACCCATCATGATGAGCTGACAGGACTGGCTCTTCAAGCACCTTCTGGATGCCTAGGCATGTGAGGCACGTTAGAGGATGCAGGGGAAGAGCATCTAGGATTGCACAAGACTTATTATGGGATGTTTAGGGGAGAAATCAGAGGTGGGAAAGGAAGAGATCAAAATGGACTGGGGAGGAACAAGCACAAAAAAAAACAGAGGGAAAAGGGGATATATGGAGCTGGTTATGTACAGAGCCTGACCACTACACCTCTCTGGCCATGTCCTGTGCCTGATCAGCATTGCCTGTGGTGTCTTTTTATTAAATCCTATATCTAATTATCTATCTGAAGTAAGGGCTCTCTGTCCTCTGTGTGCGTGCGTGTGATTGAGGGTCTGCACCAGCAACTGTAGAGGTTCGGTGACTCGTATGTCCAGTGCCAGCAACCGGGGACACCACAGATTAGGGCAGGCTACTGGCTGGACTTCGTACCCAAGCTCAGCTACTGGAGGGTTCTGTCCCTCTAA